>NC_089583.1:47802562-48082486 GCF_019320115.1 Miscanthus floridulus | reverse complement strand
CGAGTTATCCGGCCAGCTAAGTGAGAGGCATGCATTCAATCTTGTCAGAAGCGCCAACAACAGTACAGTCCCTTAATCGACACAGACGGGGATAAATCCACACCCAAGACCTCCATGTCCTTGTTGCTTCTCTATCGACTTCTCGTCGGTCCTCAATTTATTTTTACCACAATGGTTCTGTTCCACGATAGTAGATATAGCCAACCATGCTTCGGTATCCACCTATCTCTCGCAGGTGACAGGACATCACCCAACTTCTACCGGTCTAAGCATGGCTAAGCATATATTCGATCATGGACCTATACCGGTTAAAGGGTTAATATCTGGACAAGGAATGTACATGCATCAAGTGGTTTCATTCAACTCTTATACCTAATGCATCAATCATAAATCGTAAGTAAACATTTGTAAATTACTGGGAGACTTATAATGCTCCGGGGCTTGCCTCGTAGAAAGGAAGTAGGGCGGTGGTTAGGGCACTCCGGAAGCTCCTCAGGGTTCTGCTCCACGCCTTCGGGAGCTGCGGCTTGCGGATCCTCCTGCGGGTTCCTTTCCTCTGCTTCTTCGAATTCCAGCAACGTGATCTCTTCCTCCGATCCTAGATGCATGAGTATGGGTATGAGTATTACGAATGCATAATGTTAACAAGTGCATCGCGTTGTTTGAGTAGGTGCATATCTCTTCTCGATTACTACTTAACTATTTCTACAATGCATCGACTACGCCACAACCTGCAGCTACTTGTTTCACTCATAACTGGAGTTCTACAAATCCAAAAACAGTGATCTAGACTTTCTGGAAAGCTTATCAAATTCTCTACAACTTTGTTATTAACCATTTTTACAGTCTACATTAGTTTCAACATGTAACTCATCACACTCTAGAATCAGTCCGGAAATGATTTAACATGCAATATAAAGTAAGAATACTTCTACTTTATGTAATCATTCCAAATTTGACAAACTAGAACCTACCAACAGTGTAAGCATACCAATTACAGTTAAGATGATATAATGGTGAAGCCCAAACTATTTATTAAAATGCCTTTATTATTTTATTTAGATATCTAGGTTAAATAATAAACATATATCAGATGTACTTCATAAATTCTCAAAAATTTACGGTGCCTCACTAATGCTATCAAAGGACTACCATAAAAATTTTATGTCATTTTACTAAGTAGAACATTCTATATAAAAATGATAAGGCAGCAAGGCTTGAAATAGCATAATGGAAAATCCTATTGAAAAGTGTCAAGCAACAGATTTCTTATTTTTCTTAACATCCATATGGTACTAGTATCACCTCCAATAAATTTCATGTATTTTGGACTCATAATTAATTTATAAAAATTCATGCAAGGATTAACTATTTATAAAAGAAAAATCTATAACTATAGATCTACACATGCACTGGTCCTCAAATTTTTACCGGAGTTCACATATGCTAAGACTAGCTTACCACAAAAATTTCATAATTTTTGGAGCACAGGAACTCTAGATATAAAATAAACAAATTTGAATGCATTCAAAAGCACATTTGAAATCCCTATTTAAATCTCCAGAAAATTTCTACTGTTGAAGCCAAGAACATATTTTTCCTAAATACTACACTTCCTAAGGAACACAACCATATTTATTTCACAATTTTAGGAGCTACTAAACTAAAGATACAAAAATAACAAAAATAAATCAAAAACTGGAATATTTGAACTAGCCTACAACACTGCTGTCGCTGACCGGTGGGACCCGCTGGTCAGGGGACCCCACGCGTCAGTGACACGGAGCAGAGCAGTGGCGCTGCGCGGTGCTGGCGCGGCCAGAGCTCGCCGACGGCGAGTTCGCCGGCGGTAGCGGCTACACCTACATGATCTACTCATCCAACCACACCCGGTGGTGCCTTGCATGGCCGGAAGAAGCACGGGAGCTCTTCTCCGACGACCATGGCGGACGGCGGTGATGGCGCGGCGGTACGCCGACCAACTCCGACCAAGGCGAAGCCAAGCGAGGAGTGCTACAGCATCACGGTGACCAGGCGAATCTATTTGGGCGTTCTAGGCGGCATGAGGTGCTCTGACTAAACATGGCCACGGCGGCGGCCATGGCGGGGGCTCTGGCAGAGACACACCCGCGGTGGCGCAAAGCGAAGCACGGCTTACCAATGGCGCGGCTATGGGGCGCAGCAAGGTGGGAAGGGTGGAGTAGGGGTGAGGCGGAGCTGTGAGTGCGGCCGAATCGGAGGCTGGGGTGGCGGTGAGCGCGGGCGAGCTCGGCGGAGCGGCTGCGACGGCGATGGCGAGCGCAGTGAGCAAAGGAGCGTGAGTAGGCGAGTGAGAGCGAAAGGCCGGCTCAGTGGTGACTTAAGCGCGTCACCGGTGGCTTGCTGGCCGTCGATGCCTGACGAGCGGGCCCAGCGCCGGCGTGCGGCCTCCAGATGGTGCGCGCGGCCATTACCGGCCACCACACGGCGGGCAGCGCCTGTGGATGGTCGGCCACTGAATCAACTGATTCAGTCGGTTCAGACGCGATAGGAACCGCCTGACAGCGAGTTTTGACACTCCTTTAACCGCTAATCCGTAGCTTCTCAGCAAAAACGATCTACATGGTTGTTGTAGCCCGAAGTACCAGCTACAACTTTGGTTCAAGCACTTCGTTCTAATTCGCAACAGAGACAGAGTAATCTCGTGCCTAACCTTGGCTGTCAGTCGGTCAGTCGATCAACCACTTAGAAAAATTTCTTAAGTGTTGAAGTCAAGGTTTTGATGATTCTTGTGATCCAATTTCAAACATGTTAAGAGCTGAATCAGTCAGAGACCCAAAAATAAAAGTTGTTCCTTATGTCAAATACTACAACTTTGCTTTAGTGAACTCCTCCATGCAAGGTCCCTAACACCTAGTTCAACTTTAGTCAAACATGTCACTTTGAAATCATGATACACATTCAAACCATGGCTAAATGACCAAACTAGCCCTAGCACTAAATACCAAAGTTGTTCCTAATGATATCCTAAGCATGTTAAAATAATTTGCAAGGTCATTTAAGCATTTCATGTAGTAGTCACTCATATAGCTATTCAGGTCAACACATGAAATATCACTTAAGTGCTTGATCATGAAATGTGGCCTTCATGAACAAGGTTCCTTTTGTTAACCTAAGTGTAGCTAAGGTGTTTTAGTGACTAGCACTACCCACTTGCATTCATTTGTACATGATCATATGCATATGTTCTAAGAAACACGAGATAACAAGCAATGTTTCATATGTTTCGATCAAATGTTTCAATTGTAAATGATGATTTATGAATGCTTGATGCTCATGCTCATGTTATGCAAGTCAAGTTATGCAAGGCTAACACCCGAGGTGTTACACAATTTATCTTAATTAGCCTAGCATCTAAATCATCACATCAACTCATATAAAGCAAACAAGTCATTCACTGCACTCAACAGCTTTCAGGCTGCCAACAGCAGCTACAAGTTTGATCCATAACTGGAGTTCTTCAGATCCAAATACCATGATTTAAGACTTTCTGGAAAGCTTATAAAATTATCTATGACTTTCATTTAAACACCAAGGTCTAATTCAAACTCAAACTAGGTCACCCAGACTGATCTTGTAAAACTGTCTGTGGATTCCAGAGAGCAGGCAGTTGGGAACGCTGTCTTCCAACTGAGATAACTCTCAAACTACTATGCCAAATGTCTTGAAATTTTGACACAAGATATATAAACAAATGTCCTACAACCTTGTTATTGACCACTTTTCCAGCAAACCAATTTATCATGGTGAACTTTATAAAGTTCCCAGAATTGCCTAGAAAGACACAACGCAAGAAAAAAATTATTAACTTACATTGTAAACATACAAACGGACAAGACCAACTTTACTAACTCATCATACATGTTGAATGAACACCAGAAAACATAGTGTCCATTCCTAAATAAATTATTTTTATGCCTTTAATAATTTATTTAAAGACTTAGGTTAAATAATAAACATATATCCAAAGTGTACATAAAATTCCACAAAAATTACAGTAGCTTATATATTTCTGCAATAGGCTACTACATAAATTTCACCTCAATTGAACAAGTATCTCATCCTACACAAAAATGACAAGGCGTAAAGGCTTAAAATGGCATAAATAGGAAACCTTAGTGAAAAGTATCAAGCAACAGATTTCACATTTTTCCTAGCATACTTAAGGTACTAGGATGCTACCCACAAAGTTTCATGGTCATAGGATTCCTAGATAATTTACAAAAATTTACACAAGTATCAATCAATGACAAAACAAAAATCTATAACTCAAAAACCATACATGCAATGAATCTCAAATTTTTACCTGAGCTTCTACTAAGCAAGAATATCTTTCCCACAAAATTTCATAATTTTTGGATCACAGAAACTCAAGATATAATTTAAACAAGTTTGCATGCATTTAAAAACATATTTCAAGTTCCTATTTAATTCATCCAAAATTTCTACATCATGTGCTCATGTAATATTTTTCTTAAATACTACACTTCACTGTGATTCTACCAAAATTAGAACCACACCATTTGGATCTATAAAACTTGAGATACAAATTTTACAAATTGCATTCAAAAACTGAATAAATGAGCTACCCTTAGAAACCCAGAGTGATTGACAGGCGGGACCCGCAGATCAGTGGAGCCTATCTGTCAGCGACCGAAAGCAGGGGATGGCGCACGCGACGGCGCAAAAATGGCGTAGCTCGCCGGCAGCTATTCTTCTGGCGAGACCAAGGTCACTGATGTGCTCTACTCATCTATGCGAATCGACAGGGGTAGGTGATGGGAGGGTGGAGCCACCGGAGGTAGCTCGCCGACGTTCATGGTGGCACGGTGGAGGAGCTCGGTGGTGCGCCGGCCATCACTAGCTAGAAGAGGTTGGGCTAGGCCTAATTCAAGCATTAGGGTACTCTGGGGAACGAGAAAAGAGAGAGCGGAGGTGATGAGGTACTCCAGGTGGGGCTGGCCACGGAGCACCCCACTCCGGCGAGGTTGCGATGGCGCGGAAACACCGAAAGCAGCCTCACCTGAGGTCGATTGACTGTGCGAAGATGACGACGAGCTAGAGGGGGTCTCAATGGAGCTGTGGGAGTGACAGAGCAAGGCGAGGTAAGGTGATGAGTACACGGGAGCTCGTCGGAGCTCACGGCGGTAATGGCGCTCCGCCACGGGAAGAAGAAATACGGCCTCTACCTAGTCTCTTAGGCTCAAAGGTGAGGTGGACGAGCTATAGGAGGTGAAGGTGGAGTGGTGGGCTAGCTAGAGTGAGCAATGACGCAACGGCGAGCGAGTTAGGCGACAGCGTGCGCTCGGCAACGATGGAAGAGGCGCGGTGCTTGGTTTGGCGTGGACTGACGAGGCGAGGAGGCACGGGCGAAGCAAATAGGCGAGCCAACGGGCGCGTGGCGTCGTCGTGGCCACGATGGCCTGACCTACGGGGGCAGCGCCGGCGTACGGCCGCCACTTGGCCACCGTGGCCTGAGCTCAATCGGCCATGACTTGAACAGTCGATACACTATAGCTCTGATTCAGTGAAAACCGATGGAGCCTGATAGTGAGTTTTCAACGATCAAAAACTCAAGAACTGTGATGATCTAGCTCTAGGTTAAGTTGACAAAGTTGGAGATTGAAGTGAGAGCTACAATTTTTCCAATTGGAACTCGAGCTGATTCGGTCTGGTTAGGGAGATACAAGGCTCCAAACAATGGTACAAGAAACTGAAAATCAGCTCTTGGACTTAGAAAAATTCTAAGTGTAGAATTCAACCCCAAATCTGATTTGTGGGCCATGTTTGAGACTGTTCCACACATTTTCATGAGTTGGTCATAAAATAACTTTTGTTCCTTATATAATTTGCTACAACTTTGCTTTAGGTTGCTCAGACATGCAAACACTCTAAGTTGTACTTTTTAAACAGTCAAAGATAAGAGCTCTAGGGATCAACATAGGTCAAACCATTACTTGGAAGTGTAATTAGGCAATATAGTCAACATGAACATTATTGCTAATGACATTCTAAGTGTAGCTAAGTTGTTTAAGAGGACATTTGACACCCATTTGCATAGACCACACATGAAATGATAACATTCATAATGGTATGATGCTTATGCATGAGATGATGATGCTCATGCTCATGTGATGCAAGTGTTTTAGTGCAACCATAACACCTAGGGTGTTACAATCTTTTACGACCATAACATGTTTGCGTGGACAATCATGCATCACATGTCCATATCCCTTGCACTGGTGACACTAAACGTCTCTTGTTCTACCTGTAGATGCCATGGATGAAGCACTCGCAGCAGGCTTCTAGGTCGTCTTTGCCACTGAATTTGCGGAAGTAGCATGAGGTTTGTCGCTGGATGATGGCATAGGAGCATGTGTAGTTAGAGTAGTAGTCGTGTGGGGCTGCCATGAATTAGTTTTCCTTGCAAAAATATTATTCTTGGCACTGGCACGTCGCCCCTGCACTTCCCTTTCAGCTTTACAAGCAAGATGAAACAAACAGGTTACATTAGTGTATTCTTTATACGCAAGGATGTCCTAAATTTCACAATTTAACCCACCCAAAAATCTTGCCATAGCAGGTTCCTCATCCTCATCTAAATTACAACGCAACATACCCATTTGTAGTTCTTGATAATATTCTTCTACACTTTTAGCACCCTGTCTCAGTTGTTGCAATTTATTTAACAAATCACATGCATAGTAAGAAGGAACAAATCTAGCCCTCATGATTCGTTTCAAAGCATTCCAAGTTTGTGGTATGTTATTAGAATTTTTCTTGCCATATTCTATCCACCAAACAGTAGCAAAATCAGTAAACTCACTAGTAGCAGCCCTAACACGTGTATTCTCAGGAAATTCATGACATGCAAACTTTTGATCAACAACAATTTCCCAAGTAATGTATGCATCAGGATCATATTTACCATCAAAAGGAGGTATCTTAAATTTTATCTTACTGAAAGCATCATCATTATTAGGTACCTCACGTCTGCGGTGACCACCCATACCTCTACAATTATGGCGTAGGCGACGCCGGTCACGAGTGTCATGAGCATCATGTTCAGTATCAGTAGTATAATCATCATCATAATTATCTTTGAGTCGCTCTTCGTCCTTGTTGTCTTCATTATGCTGCTCTTTGTCTTTCGTGTGGAAGTCATCAAAACGCTTCAGAAGAGTAGCACGGCTTCTATCCATACGGGCAACAGATGCCTCCAATCCTATAAGCTTGGTGGTGGAGGCAAGTTGGGTGTCCTCCAATTGCCCAATCTTGTCATTGGTCACCTGTAAATCTTGATCAAGTCCTTCTGTATGCAGCTACACTTGCCTTGTAAAATGTTGAATGATGCCCTTGGTGCGAGGAGATTGTGGCCTCTTATTAACATTCTCTGATCCTGACATGGTTTAAAAGACAAGGACAACAAGAAAATAGGTGAAGAAATAAAAGCCCTATAGCTATTAGGATGTAGCTACTACAAGGTGCTCACTCTCAACCTGTTACAAAAGCTCTTACCAATTCTTACCTTGCTCAACAGGAGGGAACGACAACCAACAAGTCTACAACCATGGAATGAAGTGTATCGGTGCCACAACAACAATACCTGTCAAGTTGTAGTCGAAATATGTGGAGCTGTAGGTGGGCTAAAGCAAGGAAGTACTAGCACCACGTTAGTCACAAAAGCAAGCTGAATAATTGTTCAACGGTGGTACTATGCTGGTCCTAGCCTAGACCATGCTAGAGGCGCGAGCCTGGGCATAAAGGAGGTCACAATACACCATCAGAAATAATGGAGAAGCACAACGGACAGCCCCCCTTTTTTCCTATTTTTTTTCTTTTTTTCTCTTTTTCTCTTTTTTCTTTTTTTTCTTTTTCTCTTTTTTTCTTTTTTCAGGGGATCATCAAAACTGATTATATAAACAAAAAGACTTCATAGGAGTCACACACCACATAAACTTTTTCTAAAGGACAGGGGTATTCTCTCTCTCACTCTAGAGTAAAACCGAGCCAAAATGTATATGCAGGACGTTGAGAGTTTGAGTATAAGTAGGACTGCTGCTGCACAAAGATGTACTCAGATTTGGACTCACAATAGCAACTAGGCAGCTATCAATTCAGACTAAAAACCGATTCCAACTCGAACTCAACACCACGTGGGATTTGGTCTCAAACTCAGATTCCTACTCGATCTTGAACACAAGGATGTATTCGGATTCAGCCAACAGAAGGTTTATATGTTAGCACATGGCTGTGACTAGAACGTGACAAGAACTCGAAACTCTAAAGGACAAAAACTAAGACCAGCAACTCGACACAACCAATGTAGCCGATGACTCAATAAGCCCTAACTAAGCAGTGCTAGCAAAGGCTCAAAGGGTTTATAGGATCGCGGGTAAAACTAATCTACTATATTTTTTTTGGCTTTTCTAGACTATAGGAAAAATTAGAACAACGAAGGTTTGGAAGACTCTCACTGATAAACCTTGCTCTGATTACCAGCTGATATGACCCCGCTAGGGTTTGTTCTCGATCTTTCGATGAGAGGTGTGGGATAACTCGATTGATGGGTGGAGACAACGTTCATGGCTAGACTACAGCTTTCCAAGCTGCGCTTTAGCAACCGATACACCACCTCCAATGGCTGCCACGATCTTGTGGAGCGCGTCACTCGGCCACTAAGGCACTCATCCTGCAAGCAATCGAAGAACTAGCAAGAACAAGTATAGCAAGTACTGAATTACTAGATGTAGATGAAAGTTTCAAACTCAATCTCAATTATGGTGGGGGTTCCGAAGACAAGAAGATAGGCGGCTGATCCAGCACGCGCGCTTACAAGCAAGTAGCAAGAGCTAAACTTGATCTAAACAAAACCCAACTATTCTTGGTGGTGGCTAAGGAGTATATGAAGGTGGAAGGACGACCACCAGGGTGTTGGGGTCGTTCTCCAACCCTAGGATGCGTCCCTAATGGACCCAACTTGATACGTGGCCCATTGGACCAAACTAAGGTGACGTGGCACCTTTGGACAGACAAGCTCTCAGTCATAATTCAGTCATTGCGGCCGCCTCAAAATAGATGTAGACTTGATTCTAGATCCATATGAAAATAGACTTCATAAGGATTCCATGAAGTACTTGAGCGCCCCAATCCGAGTCCGTATGCGACCGTGGTGACCATCACAAGTTGGAGCTGTCCTGTAGTCCGAATTCAGCCTCCGTGAATCCTTGTCCCTTTTGGTCCTCTCCTTGGTTCCTAACCAAAACAAGAGTGCACGTGTCTCCATAGTCTAAATATGATGGATAGGAACTCAAGAGTGAACTTACTTGATGATTAATTTGACGAGCATGGGCGCGAGTAATAGGACCAGAAACTGGTACTCGTGTCGGTGTGGATGTACCGTTGGTGTTGATGTCCTCATCAGATGCTCAACTTGATTGTAGGGTCCATCGTGCCCTGGAACTCCCACTAGGGGTGGCCCCTCATCTTCAAGGGGAGGACCTAATGACTAAAGAAGGTATGGATCACCCTCAGCGCTGTTAGTCCCTAGTCCTTCAGATCCTCGATCGCATCTAGCAATAAGCGCAAATGTTATGGTTCTGATAGGGTTGGCGGCCTCGACCATGATTCTGATGTGTTAGGACACAACCGGTCATGAAAAAAGTCATCAGCGGCGGCCACTCAATGTTGGGGACAAAGAGCCACCTATGCTCCCAATCTAGGTCTACGACATAGTGGTGGTCAAGGCTTAGGTAGCGCTCCTCCAATCTGAGATGAACTTCGATCAAGGCCCCCCCCCCATCAGACAACAACGGTGCTAAGAGGACACTGATGGAACCACCCAGAAAAGAAACCACCATAGATCATAATGGGTAGGTATTCCTAGGAAGCCCTCGCACAGCATGATGAAGACTGAGAGGTGGAGGATCCCCTCTGGGGTAAATCATGGAGGCGGAGCCCATAGTAGTAGAGCAACCACCTTAGTAAGGGGTGCGCCAGTAGCCCAAACCCAAGAAGGTGGAAAGGGATGAAAGAGACAACCTCATTTTCCTTTGGAATCGGCTCCACTTCGCTCTCAGTGGCCTCCATTCTGCCATGGTCCACCTAAGCTCCTCAGCGGCCTTCGGGATCATGCCCCTCTCTCGCAACTGGTCGAACTCAGCTCAATCGATAGATGACCTCGTCCATTCTGCCATGGTCCTAGCAGGAGGCATTGGCAGTGTAGTAGGGTGGAAGGCAAAAGCTTTAGGATGCAATCAGGAGCTCTAGAGAGAGAAGGTAGTAGGTATAACCTTCCCTCTTGCACCCTTGTCTCTGCTGCTATAGTTTGGGGGCCATTGACCACCCCACGCCTAGGATGTTTGCATGGATGGGCGGCAGGGCTTTGCCCTATCCCATCAATGCAACAAGCTAGGAGGCGACATCTCCTACTATAATAGGCTACTGATGCCACCCACACGTGCACGCCTACGTGGGAATGCAAGAGCACGTCGTCCGGGTAGTCAAGATTTTAGACGGTTGGACCTTGTGTGATCCCATGAAGTAGACAGTGCAGTCTAATCCAAGTAGTCATGACAATCGAGGGGCATGCTAAGGACTTGCTTCAATTTCTTTTGGTTTGCAGAGGCACACATCAGATTATGAAATCCAAATTCTGATTAAAATTATCTTTGATGCATGGTTCTTGCAAGTTCAACAAATCTTATCAAATACACAAAAATAAGACAAGTTGGCTTCAACACAGATCAAAGCCACTCAAGACTACTACTACTACTTATACCAATGTTGTGACCGAGTACACTCCATAGGCAATAGTTTTACTTACTATATTGTATATTGTCCGATGAGATGAAATGTGCCGCATTCAGACTTTCTTGCGAGTGCAGTAAAATATGAACAACTATCTGGCTGCTCCTTTTTAGCGACTCATTTCTTGACACATATTTCTTGAAAGGCATGCTCCTCAGAGATCATGCAGATGTGGCCTCACCTTACCTCCCGCTATTGCTCGGCATCTATTGGAATTCAGGTCCATCGACTGTGCGCGTCCCCTATAACCTTTGCGAACTCACCTTTCCTGCTCACCTCCTCCTCCCTAGCACCTCATTCTTCAAGCTGGAACCATGGCGGCAGAAAAGTGTCCAAGTGAGGAGATGATGGTGCGGGACCTGGATGTGACCAGCCAGGCTCTCCTCATAGAGAACTGGGGGGGGGGCGGAGCGGCTATGATTGTGCTTCTCCACTGTGGAGACAGCACTTGCCACAACCGATATGGAGACAGCCACGGCTGAAGCTGCAACGGGTTAAGCGCAGGCGTAGCTCGCTGGTAAGGCATTGTCATTACCGTATCTTCTTGTTTTGTGTGGCACTTGTAACAGAACTGCCCAATTTATACAAGATCAAGTATAGTTGTCCCCGCTAACACATTGACACACACATACTTTCACTCATATAAACCCGGTAGTCCGCCGAGTGTCTTGAAAGACCTCGGTAAATCAACATCACAACCAAGATCATGTGATTAAGCAAATACACATCATATACGTAGAGTTGCAACAGAAATAATATTACAAATGGGTTCACAAATAATAGTACAAGTTTGGGTTTCAAAACCAATTAGTGAAAACAACATAGTGTTCAAATGATTACATTAATATAAGTTCCAAATACATTGCTAGCATAAGTGGCATCCTCTGACAAAAGCATATAGATGAGAAGTAAATATAGAATCACCGAGCCCACTGGTGGTTAGCCACCATCTTCAGCAGGCTGAGAACTTCACCTGCAACATGGTGGGATAAACCCTGAGTACTCAAATGTACTCAGCCAGACTTACCCATCGGAAACCAAAACAATTGACACCAAGGATTATGCAAGGCTTTATCAGTGGATCTAACTGGACAACCTTTTTGCATAAAAGCTTGAGTAACCATTAGCATTATTCACCTATACTAGCAGTGACTTTTAGCCATTACCTACCATCTATATTAGCACCTATACTAATCAATCACTTGATTAAGCTGCAAACAATAATAACCATATCAGGTATTTCATGGCTCATTATCATTATCATCATCATCATCATCCTTTAACCATATCTTTAAATTTAGTGAATCTACGTTGCCGCTGCTCAGTCAAGTTCTCACTATCTGGGAGAGACGGTGATTCGAATCAATTCCTATCCAGCTGGAGGAGTATTCCTAACACAAACCTTGCTTCCCCCATCAGGGTCGCAAACAAGTCACCTTTAGTACAATTCAGGAGTCGCGAGTCCGATCAGTGCCGCAAAATCAGAGAACCACTCTGCCATGAGTGCTTCGTGACTTAACCCACCCTTGGGCTTACGCCAATGGCTCTCCACACATCCTTACTTCCATCCAGATTGTGAACCCCTGCTCACATCCCCGGCCTGAATTGAGCTACTAGGCTTCGCGGTCAGAACGAATTATCTAGCTAGCTAAATGTTAGGCTGCGTTCAACATGACATAAGGACGTACAACTCATCGGTCCTTAAACGACACAGACAGGGATAGATTCACACCCAAGACCTCCATGCCTTGTTGCTGCACTACCATCATCCCGCCCAGTCTCTGTTCATTATTAACACATGGTTCTTTTCCACGATATCAAATATAGCCAACCGTGATCAGAGCTCATCCTACATCTCGCAGGTGACAGGAAATCACCTGACTTCTACCGGTCTATGCATAGCTAAGCATCATTCGATCCTACACTTAATTAGGATTCACAGGATTTTATCTGGACAAGGTAAGGATATAATGCAACAATTGGTTCCAACCAATTTATATACTTAATGCATCATCAACAATAAAAGATACTCAAGATATTTGTAAAAATATGGGAGACTTAGAATGCTTCGGGGCTTGCCTGGGATCCGACACAAGTCAGTTCAGTTAGCTTGCACCGTCTTGGTGACATCACAGGTCCTAGCACTTGCTTAGTCCTTCCATCTTCGGGATAGATCCACCAAACCAAATCTTTGAGTTCGGCTCCACATCGCATCCTTCACGTGGTTCATCTAGCGTACCTAAATGAGATGCAAGATGCATGTGTATGAATGTGATGAATGGTAACACAAGATGCATCACATAAGCATTCAAGACAAACACAAGATTATGCAAGACATAGACACCAATAGCTATTTAACTAACATCACACAACTAACTATAGAGAGCAAGCGCATCAAGCATGACACAAGTTTAACAAGGTCACAAGTATCATAACTTGACCATCAACAAGGGCATAAGCCACACTTAGCAACACATGGAGTAAACAACCACAACTAGCATATGTCTATTTCTGGTCTGGAAACAATAGCTTCATGTTTGGATCATAACTAGAGTTATACAAATCCAATAGCCATGCAACAAGACATTCTAGAAAGATTATGAAATGTTCTACAATTCATCTTTAATCATCTTAGCATGATTCTCAAGTTAACTAAGTCAAATATACCCATTTATAGAAACTGGTCCACAATTGACAGAGAGCAGCCATTTCTGAAACCCAACTTTAAACAGGCATAACTCACAAACCACAAGACCAAATACCACCAAATTTTAACAGCAGCTAGATACATGAATTATCTATAACTTTTGTATAAACAAGTTTCACAACAAAGCACATTATCATGAAGAACTTTGCTAAGTTCCCAAATCTGTCCATAAACCACATCGGCAAGAAAATAATTATTAACTTATGTTGCAAACACATAATTGGGTAAAACCAACTTTACCAACATTTCACACATGACTAAAGAACACTAGAAAGCATGGTGCTCACCTCTAAATAAATTTTCTTAAAGCATTTCTTAATTTATTTAGACATCAAGGTGTATTTATGAACATATACCAAAAATGCACAATAAATTCTACAAAAATTACAGTAGCTCACATATCCTCTCAATAGTCTACTGTACAAATTTCATACCATTTGCATAAGTATAGCTGCCTCTATGAAAAAGACAATTTGCTATTGCAAGAAATCATGTGAGAGCGAGATAAACCAATAACTCACTCATACTTCATCCAATACTCATGAAATTTTTACCACACATCAACTATCACATGAGTAGCATGCCACAAAAATTTCACTTCATTTGGAGCCCTAGATCTACAGTTATGGAAAATAACAAATTCAACTAGCATTACAACCTTACTGCACAAATCTATTTTTTGCAGCTAAAACTTTAAACTAAAACATGCCATATTATAGATCTACTGCATAGACAATTTCACAAGGATTACAAAAAGTCTTCATTTGCTATTTTACGAATTTCCTATGAATTACTATGAATTTCCAAAATTTAGCAAATTTCCTGCAAAAAGGTCCTTAATAGCACTATTCATTTGAGTCATAGACCTCGCAGTTAGGCCCTTCCATTTTGTCAAATTTGAGCCCGAGGCCCCTGGTCGGAATTAAGAGCAGAGAAGCATGCCGGGCTTGCTGTTGCCGGCCGAAGGAGGCTCGTCGGCGGCGGTGGAGTGGCGAGGAGGACCAGGGGCCCCCGCGCACACGCTGGGCTACCCAGCTTAGCCCGAGATGGTCTGTGGCGGTGCGGCCACTGCAGCAGCGGTGGCGACGACAGCTATCCCGATGGTCAGGCTGCTCTGGTGGTTTCTGGCTCCGCGGTGGTGCGTCGGTCATAGAGGAGGAAGAGGCGGAGCTGTTGGTTCACGCGGTTGGTCATGAGGGGGCTCGAAAGCCAGGGAACAGCAGCGACGGTGAGCTCGGCCCGTCGGCCATGGCGGACGCACTCTTAGGTGCGGAGCGGAGCGAGGTAGAGCGAGAAGCGAGAGAGGGAGTGGGAAAGTAGCTCAGCGGGTCGCTCTAGTGCTCCACTACGCCGAGTGAGGCGCAGGGCACGCGGCAGAGAGCAGGGGCAAGCTCGTGCATGCTTGCCACGCACAGGCCACGTGGCATTCCAGCAAGCAGATGGTAGGTGCCGGAGTGGGCGAGGTGGATGTCCAAATTGGGCCTGCTACGGGCTGATTTAGTCCATGGGACTAATACGAAGTTTGCTCAACATGGCCTGCTCTACGTTTCTTATTTAAGGTGCCTGATCATTTGAGCTCTGTAACAGCGGGTAATTAAGCCTCAATATGATAGTGTCAACATGTTGATAACGGTCACGGGAACTCACCTTCGGAGGTCAAAACTCGGTCAAACTCAGTGCAACTTTTTGCATGCTCTTCTCCATAATATAACCTTCAACTTTTATTTTTGGACCAACTCAAGTTGCTTAGCAAAATTTGGAGAACGCGGGATGTCAATGTCGATGTTGATGAATTCCGGACTGCAAACACTGTCGGGTTGATTTCAACTTTTCTATTAGACTTTGAGCCTTGTTTTGATCCATTTTGAAACCGAATCATGACTTAGGCTTTTAACAAAGTTTGTTATAATCAAACTTTTATTCAACTTTCATTTTTGGTCAAACCTCATATCTAGTCTAGAAGTCAACTTTATTTCTCGGTCAACGCAAAGCCCTTTTTGCTATAGAATCTAGGGTTTCCATTATTTTTGGATATTTTCTCCACCTTTGCTCAACACGAACCCTTCATAACTTTTGTTGTAGAGTTCAATTAGAGTCATTTGGGCAATGTTTCAAGGTTTGGTTGATGATTGAGAATTACATTCACTTTATAAAATAATTCAAGCAAGGACATAACTTATCATTTCATGTGACTTCTTGATTCCAAACTTCACGAAACTTTTCCATGGATCAATATAGATGGATATTGATGTGAGACACATGAAAAAAGTACATCCAACATTACTCAAGCATACTTTTTAGAAAGGGTAGCATGTAAGCAATGGTGCATGGTCCAAGTTTAAGTGGTGGCTCATTTTCATATGTTTGACCTAACATCTCCATCACCACTTAACATGTCATGGTTGAGCTCAAATCCATTGCTTAACTGGTGACAAACACCTGGGGTGTTACAACACTACACCTTATTAATTGGAATAATTTTCTCATTCTTGCTCTTTCAGCCGTCATGGAGCAGCTGAATGTCACATTCATGCTGTCGACGGGGCCAAACTTCCTTCAGCGCGTCCGTGCTCTGCCGGCACAGATCTAGGAGGTAGTGACAAATGGCTTTTACCATGGGGCTATGTTAGGCTTGTCCGCCACCCACCTTAGTTTAGACGTGGATTTGCGTGCGGTGGAGCCAGGGTTCCCGCCAGAGCTACCGGTCCAAAGGCCTTCATAGGAGTTTTTCCTATAGGATTTGGATCCTTGAAAATTCTTGTTTCTCCTCATTCTGAAGGAGACATAAGTTTTTGAGTTTCGTTTTTCCATTTCTTGGGATTCCATTTTGTAGTGTTGGTGGGCCCCGAATAGACAGGGAGATCTGCCAGCGTGAAAATTTGATTTTCGGCAAAAATTTTGCACCGCGCCGAGCCGTGCCTCCAACATGCACCAAAAATTAGATGTCTCTCCTTTGCCCTCTGTGCAGAAATTAGGTTTACCATGTCATTGATTTCAGACAAGGGCATTTATGGTACTGTGATGGCCACATAAAAGCACAAGGAGTCACTGTCTCCGCCTCCGCCTCCATCTCCATCCTCCAGCTGTCGTCGTCTCTCCTCCCGCTCCAAATCCTAGCCCCATGGCCTTTCTCTCCACTCTCTAGCCAACCCCTCTACCACCCTTCTCTAGGCCCTAGGTGCCATTGGCATAGCAGCTCAACTCATTAATCTGCACTCTCTAGCCGCACCCTCTCTCATAGCTTTTTGAACCCTGGCCGGAGCTAGATCCCCTTCGATTCATCGACAGCAGGTCAGCTGATGGCGGAAGGACCGCCTTGACGATGGTACAGGTCAGATCTAGATCCCTACTTCAGCACCTATGACGACCAGCCAGATCCGAACCCTAGCCAGAGCTAGATCTGGTACCCCTTCGTCAAAGCTAGTCGCACCAGTTCTACAACCACGATGACAAGATGGTTGTACCAACGACGAAGCATAGCCAGGGTACGCGGAGGAAGTGGTACCCAAATTCCTTTTATGATGTGTGATGTATTGTAGTGGTTCAACTTGGGATATGTAGATAGCAATGGGGTTGCATATTTCCTATAGTTGAGTATAACTGACATGTGCTTTATTGGATTAATGACTTCCGTATAAGCTGTAGTTACAAGTTAGGCGCTTATTTGCATACTCTTGCTCTGTTGTGTTGACATTTGCTAGAAACTTTAGTTAATAAATACCTTTGTAATCTAGATGAACAACCACAAAATGCTTTTGAAAGAGAGCAGGAGGCATAAGTCATAAAGAATCATAGGAAGATGGAAGAACTAGGGGTGGTTGTTAAGTTATTTGATGATACAGATGAAACATATTTAGATTTACAAGATGAGCTAGTGGCCCTTGTAGTTGAGGTGCTTGTTCTACATTGTATTGAGTTCGTGCGAGAGGGGCCCGAGGGGTGCAGATAGCAATGCAATACTTTGCTATCTGGATAGCAATGCAATTTGTATATGCTTCCTGCTTAAATTTGTTTCTCCAATTTTAGCATCCGGTTCAAAGAACCGTAGAGGAGACTTCGCCAACTAGACAAAAGGCAGCATTGATATCAGTCCTAGAGGAAGGTAGTCTAAGAGAGTGAAGTCAATAGGACCTAGAGAGTTGACTCATGGATCTGAGAAGAACAAGCAAAACCGTGCAAAAGCAAAGTGCCACTAGGCTACAGGATTTCGCTCCTATGTTGTACAACTGCAATCATTTGTAAGTGATGGTTGTGTTTTATTGTTATTCTAGCCTTTGTATAAACAAAAACTCATGTGTACTATTGATAGAAGCAATAGTGGTAGGAGCCTAAGGCCCCCTTTGGAACGCAAGATCGAAAAAATGTAGGAACAGGAAAAATACATGAATATGATTGGAATGCATGTGAAAAACAGAGGAATTTTGTTAGAAGGGGTTTTTGGTTTTGTATAGGAAAACATAGGAAACCAATACAATGAGGTTTCACTGGATATTTTTTCCTTTGTTTTCCTATGAAAGTTGAATGATAGGAAACTTTCCTATGGTTTTCCTTCCTCCATTTCTTCCTATGAACCCAAGGCCTCTACGGTGTTGATTCCATAGGATTACTGATTACTACATTTTTTCTTTGGAAATCCTATGAACCAAAGGGGCCCTAAATTTGGCATCATCATTTAATTTTAAAGTTGCAATACCTGTGCATTGTGCTTATGTAATATATATCTGTAACCTATTATTTACTACTTGAATTTCACAGTATGTAATCCACATCAGTACCTGTGCATTATGCTTATGTAATCCATATCAATATGAAACATGCGTTACTTGTTATGAACTAATCTCATGGGTTTTCAATTAAAGTCCTCTTCCACTATCTGTAACCTAATGTTTACTGCTTGAATTTCATAGGAACCTATGGAAACTATGCAAACAGAACTTGTTGCTGATGGGTACAAACCAATGACAAGGGTTGATATTGTTCCCATGGTCCTTTGCCTCTCCCATGGCCAGGTCTACTCCTAGGTCAGCAGCAACACTCCTTTTTTGAAGAATGCTGGTATCCCAACAAGCTCTGCTAGAACAGAGACATCGACAGAGAGAATGCATCGGGAATAGCTTGTTACTGAATAGAAAAGTTCTGCTAACCTCATCAAACAAGTGGATGAACTAAAGAGGAAGATAGAAAAGACTAAAAGGGAGTTTGATGAGTTCAAGATACATCAATAGGAGGAGTACAATAAGCTATGTGAGGATATCATGCGCTTTAGCTCTTCTTCTGGTAACTCTCAGTCATCAACTCTGTTGGCTTGATGCAGTGAACATTTGTGGTTTGATGTGTGTACTCGTGTGCTGGTTTGATATGGTAAAACTATCAGCGGGTTGCTGCTGATGTGTAAACGGTAATTTGTTGTATTTGATTGTCATGCTGAATAATTATGTAGACATCGTCGAATAATTATGTAGTCAATCTATACAGCAGTGACGATCTTGAATTACTTTTATGATGAATTGATTGTTGGGCACGTGGTAGAACCTAGGCAGGCCACGTGATTAAATAAAAAAACAACACATGGATGAACCAGTGCATGACACGTGAAATAGCCATGGCACAACACGTGGCCTAATAAAAATCCGACACGTGGAAGGAAGCTATCAAGCCATGTGGCCGAATCAAAAAACAAAACATGGATAGACAACACCGTGACATGAGGTTGAATATGAAACGGCCACATGGACCAATAAAAATATGACAATGGTCCAATGAAGAAATGACATGTGACCCAACTACAACACGACACGTGTGCCAATAGAAAACAGACATGTAGAACAACAAGGGCCCGACACGTGGTTCATTAAGAACCTAAAATGTGCAAGAACCAGAGATGGTCATGTTGTCCAATAACAAGGTGACATGTACCCAAACCTTCTCCAATGCAACCGGCTATAGCAGGTACATGAGGAAAGCATCTCCAATGGAAGCAACCGCCAGCATGGATGCCCCACTGTCACGCATGCCAAAACAGTTATATGACGTTCTGTTTTTGTCACAGATCTATCAACATCTATGATGAATTTCTAGTATTGTCATAGAAGTTAAGGAATGACACGACTTCTATGACGAACCATTTTCTGTCATAAACTCGTCATAAAACTGAAATTATGACGAATTTGGCTCCTTCAGTGATGAAAGTTATTCATCATAGAAGTGGATATTTCTAGTAGTGTCCCCAAGCAACAAGCACCCTTTGTACGATACTTGGCGACATTCCTAGCTACCAAAGCGCAAGCTTGCCGATGGAGTAAACATGTGTGTTATGGTATGACAACATCTCTCTGTATACATATAGAACAAAAAACACAAGGAAAAAAAATCATTAGATAAAACCATATATGAAGCACTACACCTTGAACAAGCAAGGACCAGCACAAAGCAACACAATATTGCCTAGGCCATATTTTGCCTCGATTGAGATCCAGACTAGAATAAAATGATAAAAAAACTAAAACTCACCTCAACAAGGATGATCACTGTTGTTCTATGGGCAAAAGCTGCTAACGAAGTTGTAACACTGCCTCCTTTCCTTGGCTAGCAACTTGCAAGTGAAAAGTAAAAGAGACTAGGAAGGATATTTATACTCAACGTAGACGCTAACAAATGTTAGAAGACGTGAGTCCCCATAGCGTTACTAATTACTACTAAAATAGATTCAAAATATGAGCCGACAGAGTAGTAGTCGAGGGGTTGGCGCATTTTCCTGCTCTGATTATGAGAAAGTCTGGTGCGTTAAATACACAATGCTACGGACTTTCTTGTTATCAGAGCAAAAAACACGTTAACCCCTCGACTACTACAGTGGCGATTCGAGTAGTAATGGCAACGAGCAATGGGAACATACTCAAGCGATGGCATGTACAACACCGACTACGACTCCGACAAGGAGGAGGACGATTTGGAGTACTGTGACTCATCTAGCGGCGAGTCTGGTGAGTCGGCGAATCGCCAGAGCACTAGCGAGGAGGAGGATGTTTTTTTCTCTTTCTCTAGAAACTCAAATCCCCTTAGAATCCATGACTTTTTCCATATTGGGAAATCCATGGGGATATCAATAATCCATTTAGTTATTTATGGAGGGTTTTCCATTTTAGGGCCTGCCTTCCCCTTGCTTCCAAATCATAGGCCTTAGTTCAAATAGCCGCAGATGCAGTCACACACATAAAAAAATAATCGACAGATGCAGAGCAACAAGCTACAATGAGTTGGTTTATTTTTTTTCTTTTTTGTTAATTTTTAGGTGTCAAATTCATGCATCTTTTAATTATTTATTTCTTATCATCCTCTTTTAGTTTTATGTTTATTTATATTATTATAAAAAACCAAAAAGGCAAGAACTAACTCATCGAATATATAAACAGGTGCATAGGAGAAAAAAAATGAAAAGATGGATATTAGGTAAGTAACATTTTGTCATAATCATTTCCTATTAAAACACGGAATAAATTCCAATCTCTGCTGAGCACCACTCCCGCGCGCCGAGCAGTCCTGCCAACATGCCCCAAAAATTTGATTTCGCACCACGCTGAGCAGTCCCGCCAACAAACACCGATAATTAGATGTCTCTCTTTTGCCCTCCACGCAGAAAATAGGTTTACCATGCCATCGATTTCAGATAACGGCATTTGTGGTAATTTGATGGCCACATAAAAGTGTAAAGAGTCGTCGTCTCTGCCTCAATCTCTATTCTCAAGCTGCACCATCTCTCCTCCAGCTCCAACCTCCCTCTCCACTCTCGAGCCACCTCCTCTGCCACCCCGCTCCGGACCCTAGGCGCCATCAGCATAGCAGCTTGACTCATTAATTCAAACCCTAGCCTTGATGACGATACAAGCCAGATCTGGATCCCCTACCTTGGCACCTACCACGACCGACCAGATCTGAACCCTAGATAGAGCTAGATCTATTACCCCTTCATCAACGCCAGCCGCACCAGTTCCATGACCACGATGACAAGATCAGATCTAAACACGGACACGGAGGAAGAGGTACCCAAATTCCTTTTATAATGTGTGCTCTACTATAGAGGCTGAACCAAGGATATGTAGATAGCGATGGGGTTACATATTTCCTATAGTTGAGTGTATCTGATAAGTGCTTTATTGGATTAATGACTTTTGTATAAGCTATAGTTACTAGTTAGGCGCTTATTTGCGTACTCTTGCTCTATTGTGTTGACATTCCATAGAAACTTTAGTTAATAAATGACTTTGTAATTTAGAAAGATGGAAGAACTTGGAATACGTGTGGATCCAAAACCTGTGTCTCCAAAGGCAAAAATGTCAAGCACAAAGGGTAGACACGGTGAAGATTTCAAATATATCCCTGAACTAGGGGACATAGTTGAGGGATTTGATGTTACAGATGAAACAAATTCAGATTTAGAAGATGAGCCAGTACCCCTAGCAAATGTGGTGCTTGTTCTATCTTGTATTTAGTTCAGAGGGGGCTGTAGGTAGCAATGCAATGCTTTACTATTTGGATAGCAATGCAATTTATATATGCTTGTTGTTTAAGTTTGTATCTCCAATTTAAGTGTATGGGTCAAATGAGCCATAGAGGAGGCTCTGCCAGCAGGACAAAAGGCAGTGCTACCATAAGTCCTAGGCGAAGGCACTCCAAGCGGTTGAATTCAACATGACCAAGAGAGTTTGCTCATGGAGTTCGTACTCGAAGGGCTACCATTGGCAAAAGGGTAGAGGTATCAGTAGTAGGTGAACATAATTCTCCATCACCACAGACACCTATACATAGGGATCAATTCAAACTTCATGAATTGATTGGAGACATTTGTTGGGACGGCACCCTACCTAGCCCTGTGAGAGACTACCCATAGCTAGATGATGATAGCCATGCCGAAGAGGAGCCCTCTAAGCTACCTAGCCCTATGATAGACTGCCCATGGCTAGATGATGATAGCCATACCGAAGAGGAGCCCTCTGAGGAAGCTCCCATCTCCACATCCACAGAACAATGAAAGTTGTCTAGGTTGGTATTACCTTACAGATATCTATCAATCAATTCACACTAGCTATTTGATATCCATGTTACTTTTCTAACAATCTAAATGTATAAAAACTTTGTAGTACAATTGCTGAGAAGTGCGAGGAAGTCGAGGCCTCGAACTCGTGGAATTTTGCTTGACAAAATGAGCAAATCAATGGGAGGATTGAGAATGCCCATCTCTGTTGCCGAGGGGAACAGAAAGCCACATTATCCAGTGCAACCTACTAAGTTTGCCTCAAAGGCAGGTGTACTAGTCAGGCATCAAATACCAATTTTGACGCATTAGAAACATTACAAGAAGCCCTTTGGTGTCGTCCATTACAGGAATTTTATGGACAGGCTAACTATATGTATGGGTATCCTCTCTTGACATTCAACTCTATTTTGAGCAACTTTAATGGATTTACTTTTCATTCACACTACTGTGTGCAGTCAAGGCTGGACATTGATAAGGCTCACCCACCAACACAAGAAGCTTGCTAGAATATATTGCAGTATGGGGTACGACGGCCACACTATAGGTTGAAGCAAACCCACTTCAATGGCGTCCCTACAGATCAGATCCCTACGACCTCTCATGTCCCGTCCATGACCAATGCACAGTGGTGTGAACTTGTTGAGACTTGGTCTAGTGCAAAGAACAAGATGTGTGTGAACCCATCAATTTCCTATCTAGTCTTGCTATGGTCTACTTGTGCTACAGTCTAACACAAATGAAGCTATAGGAAACATCTCAGACGAACAAGCGAAACCATGCAAAAGTGAAGTACCACCAGTCTATAGGATCTCGCTCCTATGTTGTCTAGCTGCAAATATTTGTAAGTGATGGTTGTGTTTTTATTGTTACTCTTGCCTTTGTATAAATATAAACAAAAACTCATGTGCATTGTGAACAGAAGGAGAACAAGAGGAAGGCCGCAGAACATGATCAAGGACTTGATAAACAACATTATGATCCAGGACTTGAACAACATGGTCGACCTGATGAAGATGTTAATGCTGTGGAAGTCTTCAAGGACTTCCATACCAGTACGAAAAAGGGCATGAACGATGCTGCAAGAGCAGCAGTTGTAAGTACCCTCATTTGCTTTCCTTGAAATCTACTGAACCCATTGCCATAAAAGAAGGAAACGCAGTAGGAGCCTAATGTGGCAACATCATTTAATTTTGTAGTTGCAATTACACCAATCAATATGGTACTAGTGCATTGTGCTTATGTAATCTCTATCATTAGTAGGTTGCAAAAGACCTATGCATTGTGCTTATGTAATCTCTATCAGCAGTAGGTTGAGGAAGTCAGATGCATTACTTGTTATCAATTAATCTCTTGGGTTTTCAATTGAAGTCCTCTTCCACTATCTGTAACCTAATATTTTACCGATTGAATTTTATAGGAAACTATAGAAGCTATGCAGGCAGAACCTGTTGCTGATGGGCAGCAACCAATGACTAGTATTGATGTTGTTTCCATGGTCCTCTGCCTCTACCAGGGCAAGCCCCCCTCCCAAGCAAGCAGAAAAATCCTTTTTTTGAAGAATGCTGGTATCTTGAGAAGCTCCACCAGAGTAGAGACATCGGCGGGGATGACACTTTGGGAGCAACTTGCTGGTGAAAAGGAAAGTACCACTGCCCTTATCGAACTAGTGGATGAATTGAAGAGGAAGACAAAAGAGTCTGAAAAGGAGTTTGAAGAATTCAAGAAACAACGATAGGAGTACAATAGGCTCTATGAGCAAGTCATGCGCTTAAGCTCTCCTAGTAATTAACTCTCAGTCTTCAACTCCTGTGGCTTGATGCGGTGAACATTTGTGGTCTATTGTGTGGACTCATCTGATGGTTTATTATGGTGAAACTCTAACAGTGGCTTGCTACTGACGTGTGAAATATTAATTGTTGGTATTTGATTGCCAGCTTGAATAATTATGTTGTTAATCTATGCAGTAGTGACAATCTCGAATTACTTTTCTGATGTAATTAGTCCTGCATGCGGTAGAACCAGGACAGACCACATGATCAAATAAAAATGCGACATGTGGACCAACCAGTGCATGACACATGAATTGGTCAGGGCACGACACATGGGCTATTAAAAATCCGTCATGTGGAAGGAAATCATCAAGTCACGTGGACATATAAAAATACGGCACGTGGACGGACAGCATCGTGATGTGTGGTCAAATAAGAAACGGACACGTGCACCAATAAAAATACAACACGAGATCCAATGAAAAAGTGACACATGATCCAATTACAACACGACACGTGTGCCAGTAGAAAACTGACGTGGAACAACAAGGAACCGACACGTGGTCTAGTAAGAACCTGAAACGTGCAAGAACTAGAGATGGCCACGTTGTTGTTGACGGTAGTTAACAACCATTATAAACCATCAATATAAATTGTATAAATGGCTAAAATGGATCATCAATGTAGACTTAGGGGTTTAAACTGATAAATTCCACGAGTTTTGGTGAATCTATGTTTCCAATAGGATTAAATCAGAAAACCGCCAAGGAGGACCTATTCATCAAAAGAAATCATGGAATTCCGCGGCGTAATCGACGTGGGAAGACTCTAGAAGACTCCAGAAGGCGAATCACCGAAGCAGGACATGTGTCTCTAACACGTGGGGCCACCCGGCCCCTATGTGCCCCACCTGTCAGCCTCATTGTTATGTCAGTTCTCCACCGTCTTAAGGATTGCATCTCTGCTATTCTTTAAGTTGGTTTGATCCAAGGGCTCACGTTGGACGCTTCGGGCTATATATACTAGCCTACACCCCCCTCTAGGGCATGTTTCATTTGATCCTGAGAGCTGAGAAGCCAAAAACCCTAATCCATATGTCCACTAGGATCAGTGCTAGTAATCAAGAGAAAATTAGTTCTCAATAAGATCTAGTCTTGTATTAGAGATAGTGAGATAGAGTGAGAGGAAAGAGTTTGTAGGAGTCTCGGCCTATCGGTGCTCTCTCTACGACTTGTACCCTGGCGGAATCAAGTTCTTCTTAAGCTTGCTTCAGAGATTTCTCTGGTAATAGACTTCTAATTCAAGTAAGCATCTTGTTCATATTATTCTTCAGGTTTGCGACTCTTTTGAGTACTTTAATCCTTGTAGCTCCTGGGTTAAAGTAGTATTCATAGTGTAAGCGTGGTGCTTAGACTCGGTTACTCGTGGATGTACCCTATTTTCCGGATCGGTGGTAGCTCACGAGGGTGACTCTTATAGCCTTATTGAATCATTTGTAGTTCACCTCCCGTTAGTAGGCCTAGCAGGACATTGTTGCTATAGGAAATGGTCTTCTTTCAGTGTTTGTATATTTGCTTGGGTTATTCTCGTTTATAATTCACACATGGAATAATATGCGATAAGCGAAACAACAGCTCCTACATGAGATGAATTGTTGGGTTACGCACTATTTGTGAATAATAGGTTATCCTTTGAACTCTGAGGCATATAAACTGCATAATACTTACGGTAATAATTTCAATCGTGCGAAGACACAAATAAAAAGCTTCGAGTTTGTGAGATGTAAGCCCTCACCATTCTTGCAATAACGGTTGCTAAATGGAGGCTGTATCAGAAATTGACTAAATGCGAAATGTAAAGAATGTGAAAGTAAAGGTAAAAGCTGATACTCATGCTCTAACAGGATCCAGTGCTTTAGTGCTGATATGACCGCTTTGGTGTCTTATTTTTTTCTTCTCTTTTTTTATTAGGGCGGGAGGCAGTGAAGAGGCCCCTCGGCTTTTTCGGATAATTAGTCCCTTGATGCTTTTAGATCGGTTTGACGCCAACCCTTACACCCTTTTGGGCGATGGGCGAAGGGTCACGAAATGAGCCCCTCGGCACTAGCATTTAGATTATTTTGGCACCAACCCCTTACACCTTCTCAGGCGAGGGGCGAAGGGTCGCCGAATGAGCCCCTCGGCACTAGCATTTAGATTATTTGGGCACCAACCCCACACACCTTCTTGGACGATGGGCGAAGGGTCGCGAAATGAACCCCTTGGCGTTAGTTTTTAGATTACTTAGGCGCCAACCCCTCACACCTTTTCAGGCGAGGGGTGAAGGGTCGCGAAATGAGCCCCTCGGCGCTAGCATTTAGGTTACTTAGGTGCCAAACCCTCACACCTTCTCGGGCGATGGGCGAAGGGTCGCAAAATGAGCCCCTCGGCGCTAGTTTTTAGATTACTTAGACGCCAACCCCTCACACCTTTTCAGGCGAGAGGTGAAGGGTCACGAAATGAGCCCCTCGGCGCTAGCATTTAGATTACTTAGGCGCCAACCCCTCATACCTTCTCGGGCGATGGGTGAAGGGTCGCAAAATGAGCCTCTCGGTGCTAGTTTTTAGATTACTTAGGCCCCAACCCCTCACACCTTTTTGGGTGAGGGCTGAAGGATCGCGAAATGAGCCCCTCGACTTTTAGTTTGCTTTGGTTCCAACACCGTGCCTTTAGATGCGATGGGGCGAGGAGCCTTTCGGTGCTTTTAGATTATTTTGGCGCAACCCTCGTAGTGGCGACGCAAAGCTGTGGAGCTCTATAAATTATTCAACTTCAGCTTGCTCTTTTTTTTTGGCAACGTGAAGTGTCTAAGCTTTTATGACATCATTGTGCTTTGTTTGTATGTTTTTTGGCAATGTAAAAACATTGAGCTCTTATGAGATTTTTGTATACATAGAGATCGAAAAGGATGCATGCAGCGATTTACGGTTGTCGTTTTGATCTCATCAAATATGTTTTTGCCAATATTGGGGGGCCTTATGATGTTAAGGCGCCCCCTCTTGGCTCGTGCGAAGTGCTCATACGGTGAATGGATGTTATGAATGAATTTCACAATGCTGATAGATGCATTGTTCATATGTACAAACAGAATAGGAAATCTTTTCCTTTAGTTTCGCCCTCATGTGTCTTTGGGTGTCGAAGTCTTGAACCCTTAGGCTAGCTTCGTACTTGCGTAATTTTTGGAGGCTCCATAGGCTTTTCGTTTGGCTTCGCCCTCGTATATTTTTAGAGGGTCGAAGTCTTTAGTCCTTAGGCTTTTCATTTGGCTTCGCCCTCATATATTTTTGAAAGGTCGAAGTCTTTAGCCCTTAGGCTTTTTATTTGGCTTTACCCTCGCGTATTTTTGAAGAGTCGAAGTCTTTAGCCCTTAGGCTTTTTCATTTGGCTTCGCCATCGCGTATTTTTTTAGGGTCGAAGTCTTTAGCCCTTAGGCTTTTCATTTGACTTCGTCCTCGTGTATTTTTGGAGGGTCGAAGTCTTTAGCCTTAGGCTTTTTCGTGGTCTGGATTTCAATCTCCTGCATGGAATGTCTAGACAATGGAGTGTGTATGAATAGTATAGGGGAAATATTCAGAAAAAAAAAATTAACGCCGAAATGATAACATTAAATGTGCTAGTGAGCGAATTAAGCAAAGAAGAACGATATTAATTGAAAGGATGAGTTCTCAAGTGCAATATATGTCAATTTGTGTTTGAAGGTAGCCTCTCCGTGATAACGACTATGAAGCCAATTCATGAAGAAAGAGCGCTTGAGCAGACGAGAATATATAGCGTCATTCTCTGGTCGTTCTGAAAAAATGTATAATGTCTTGTATCCTGTTGAGGTAGAAAGCGAAGACCCTCCCGAAAAGAATACATCTTCCATAACAACCAAATGATGGAACACCATTTGTTGAGCTGAAACTTTAGTGGGAAACTGAGTTTTTGGAGCTAGTAACATCGGACAGAAAACATTTATTCGCTTTTAGAGGCACCCAATAAGAACTAGGTGTTCGCTGCTGATAGCCGTCAACCCTTTGCTCGCACTGAAAATTACCAAGATCTTATTGGAAGAAAACTGAGTCCAGCCTTTCGGACGATGCCAATGTCCATCCCCCTGTCGGACGGAGACTTTTCACCGCTGTGCCTCTGAATACCGAGCGATAACTTGATGCCCATATTTCGTCATGCCGAAGGCCAGCAGCTCCTCATTTCGCCAGGATGAAATGATGAAGCCGACAGGAATCCCCTTTGACTGTGCGCTATAACAACGCGAGTGGGTCCGTCATTTCGCTCCAGCGAAATGATGACACGAGTTACTTCGACGCCGCACGATAACGGCTCGGGCGGACACGCCATTTCGCCGAAGTAGCTGTCTTTTCTCCGAGAGTGCCTACCGCACATTTCGCCAGCTCATTCGCCAATTCCACTTTCAAACGGGAGTGATTCCGCCCTTTTTTCTGGACCTGTATATCATGATTTATGGCTAGCGAAATGCATGTGTATTTCGCTATATATATCTTGATCTGCGAACGGCGCGAGGATGGTTCATTTCGCTGCAACCATGTTTGTTGTCCTGCGAAACGTTCTTCATGGCTTGCTTTTGTGAAGAACTGTGAAATCGGCATGCTCGGTGACTGGCTGCGAAAGCTGAAGGTGTTTGCATCTCACAGCGCCAAAACTAAAATTTTCACAAAATTGAGCAATGGTTAAAACGGGCACTTATCTCTCGGGAAAAAAAAAACCATTGCTCGGGAACATATGACGAGCATGCAGCTAGAGCTGGAGTAGGCTATTCGCGTTAGCCTCCTTCGAAAAGGTGTTGAAGTACGTAATCCGGAAGAATTAGGTGGTGCTGAGAGTGTCATGCATCTCGTCGCGAGTGTTTCAGATGGCTGAGCGTTCGCCTGCGCTGATGTATTAAAATAAGGGGGTGCCCGCGAAAAGTTGGGACTAGAATCTTGCTAAAATGAGGGCCTGTTTAGTTCCACCAAAATTCAAAATTTGACACTATGCAAAAAGAAGATTCTCCGTCACATCAAACTTGTGGTATATGCATGGAGTACTAAATGTTGACGAAATCAAAAACTAATTGCACAGTTTGGTTGTACTTTACGAGACGAACGTTTTGAGCCTAATTAGTCAACGATTGGATAATTATTATCAAATACAAACGAAATGCTACAGTGTGCTACAGGATGCTTCAGTGACTTTGTCGGCGCCGAATCGGCCCAGCTAAACGAGGGCTGAGTGCTGGTCTCAATCTTCAGTACAGTGACAAAGATGGTCATGCTCCGGACCGAAGGGACCCCGGTCGGCCCTAGGCCGTCAAGTGCTAGCGGAACGACACGACACAGCATTTCGCGTGGTCGAAACGACGGATTTACTTAAGCACAAGCCATCATTCCGCATGGCCGAAATGACGGGCTGGCATCAGCCAGCACGCTGCCTGGTATCGACTGACAAGCGGTTGCCACCATTTGGCCATGGCAAAATGGTGCAGCATGGGGCTTTACCCCCCTTTGCTTTGGCGAAAGGTTATGGTGCCGGGTGTATCTTACTAGGCATTGGTTCATACGCAGATACGGAATTGACGTCTTTGGTTCTGGTTTGCAGGTGTGCTGCTGGTTCTCGGGATCGAGGGAGCGAAAGGCCTCTTTTGAAAGTTCTGACTTCCCAAGCAAGCTTATTGGCTGTTTGTCGGTGATAATCCTAAAACTCCGTGTGCTTTCGCCTGAAAGCTAAAACGGATTGACAGAAAAGGGGCATAGTAGCGAAAGGAAAACTTCCCTTTTGGGCCGTCACTGAGCTACGTTGCCTCTTTGCTTAAGACTTCGGGATTGTTGCTGATTGCCTTGCTGATGGTGGCTTCGGCGCTGCCGAACTTTGCATGCTGATGATGACTTTGCATTTTGCCAAAGTAGATTTTGCAACTGCTGAAGGCTCAGCGAAAGGCACGGTGTATTCCCATTCGGGGCCAGGTTGTGAACACCTCTACTTCGCCGTCTTTGAATGCTGGTCTTTCGCGGCATCTGTGTGCATTTCCGAAGTGTGCGTGCCGCCACGCTCTGAGCTCTGACGAGGTTTCGTTCATTCGCGGGGTTCTTGTCGTCAGCTGTCGCCGCTTGTGCTGGCGAAATGATGACCCATGTCGCGGTCGATCGTCTTGGGAAGTGTTTGCCTTTGCTCTCCTGAATTTGCTTGAGCTGCTCCTGCAAAACGATACAGCACATGCATCCAGAAAAGATATTCAACTATTGGCGTGAGGTTTTTTAATCTAGGTGAAAGATATTGTATCTAATATAATATTCAAGATATAAAAATGCAGGTTCACGTAAACTTAACTCATTGCCTTTGATAAACGATATGCTAGGCAAATGTTGTATCTAATATTGTATCTAAGACAACCTGAACTGTTTTCTTTATTTCTCTTTATCTTTATTACTACTTATCTGGCTCCGGAAAGGAAATAGGCTCATGTATCTAGGCAATGTTGTCCTCATGAGTTCGCTGGCGAGGTCACCGGTGACCCTTCGCTGGGTATCAGGGCCAGAAACTCTGCGGCAGCTTCGGCGAATAATATCTTACGTTTCACCCCAGCAGCTATGGACTGTCTAGAACAGGATTAAGAGAATAGACATGTGTCGAAGTGTGACGAACAGTGAAGCCTCGCTTCCCATATAAAATAATATTAGTTAAATAAATGAGAATGCTTGACTGTGACAACAAAGAAGTGCTGTTTCGCGCGAAAGGTAAAAGCTGAAAGTGACTAACAACACTTATCTTGAGCTGTAGGTGCTGCAGACCAATAGCCTGTTCGTTTCGGCTTATACGATCGTGGATTATAAGCTGCAACAATATTTTTCTCTCACACCAAAAACTAGCCAGCAGTACTTCTGGCTTATAATCCACGATCGTTTCAGCCGAAACGAACAGGCTGCAAAGCTCTGAATATCTGTCATTTCCGTGAAGTTGCAAACGAATGCAGCCTTGTTATTTCGGAAAGCCAAGAAAGTAAACGAGCGCTTCGTCGCTATGTCCAGATGCCTTTTCTTGACTTGGTCGCGAAAGCATCGAAGTCTTTAGCACGAAAGCGTTCCTTCTTGGTGAATCCTCTGAAGTAGAAATCTTATGCCCATTTCGACCTAGTCTGATACTGATTAACTTACGAATATGCTCTGAATTGAACTGAGCGAAATGCTGAAAATTACACAGAGAAGTACTGCCTGTGCTGGCAAGAGGCGAAGTTGCCTTCGTAGCTTCTGGGGGCTGGTGACATCTTCGCGCCACTCCGACGGAGCGAACTGAGTCTCGCCGCTAATGGCCGAAATATTTTGTGCTTGGTCGTGAAAAAATTCGAGCCAAAACGGTGGGCACCAATGTTGGTTTAGCCAACAAAATTAAAAGGACAAATAGTGAAAGGGCAAATGAGAGAGAGAGGGAAAAGCCGAGTGATCAGCTTCCCTCCTCCTCCTCCTCCTCCTCCTCCTCCTCTCCCCTCCCTCTCTCCTCCTTTTATAGGAGAGGTGAGAGAGGAGGTTCTCTTTATGCTCCTCGGTGGGGTTTTTATTCCTAAAAACGCCACTAGGGGTATGGACCCTAGAGGAGTTTGTATTTACAAAAAAAAATGCTACTAAAGGCTACCAACGGCCCCTAAAATTACTTTGTGAGCCTTAAGCGGCGTAATTGGGCTCTGAATATGATGGTGGGATTCCCAAACATTATGACACACCCCCAACAAACACCAAGATTTATCCCTGAGATTCGGTCGCTTGCCAGCAACCTACATCCTCGTTGTGGCGAGTCCAAGCTAGGTGGTTCACGTACTAATTGGCATCACACGCCAAGCCCACGCCATGGATGCCGTAAGAACCACACTAGAGAGGCACTCCAACAAGCCACACGCAAATTACTAGAGTATCCTTTTGCTCCCCGCGAGGTAGGATCCAAACCTCTCACAAATCCTTGATTGGGGGTGGATACAACCACCAAACACGCTCCTTCGATGGAACACCAAAGGGTCCCCGTTCAGGAGGAGTTCGTGCGTGGAGTGAATTGGGCTCCGGATTCTTGCGAGGAAGAAGACGACTACGACGTTGGCCAGATCGTCCGTGGCGATGAGAACTTGGCCGCTGTAGGAGGAGAGGAAATGATCGGTATGTTTGAGAGTGAGGTGCGTTTTGTGGCCGATTCATTTGTCGCGACATGAGGTGCCGGACTCCCAACTGGCCTGAGCTACATGAAATTGCTTTTGAAACTCCACGACGAAGAATAGGAGGATCTGTTCTTGCTAACAATTCTAGGTAAATGGCGATCTTTAGATCATCAGGATAAAACTTTCTTTATTGTCGCTAGAACCTGCAAATAGGTGACTGAATTGAATATGTAGACACATGACTGAAATGAGTGTGCAAACACTGATTACTGAAAAGCACACTGAATAACAGACAATATGTCCACTATTGGTTGTCCAACAATGGACTAACCGGACTACTCTTAAACCAGGCTACAAAGTGCAGGTACTATTGGTTGTCCGACAAATTATACCTGAAGCATCACCCCCTTTTGTTGATGCACCTTGCAGACATCGGCTTCAGGTAGTTACACTCCTGTTGCAGCATCACCTTCATCTCCTTGCTCACCATCGGCTTCAGGCAGTTGCACTCCTTGTGTTGCATCATCACCTTCATCTCCTTGCTCACCAAATGCTGCAACACAGAAAAAGAAAGAATAAGCTCAAGGACGGAAGTAACAGAAGGCAAAATAAAGATCTTGGTAGATTTGCACCTTGGCTTCCATCATCCCAAAGGCATCTAATCCAGCATGAATAGAGGTGGAGAAAGAAGATGCGGTGCGGTGGAGAGATCACTGAACTTACCTGGACGTTGTGATCCTCCAGGGTGACTTATATAGGCCATGGTAAAATTGAAAAGTGGCGCCAATGAAATTTTGATGCACGCATGGCTGAATTTTGAACTTTGGCTGCACAGATGACAGACATCTAATGGAGTTTTGCGGGAAAGAATTTGGGAGAGGTGGAGCGCGCGATTAAGAGCGGCCCTGCGAGGCAGCTGCGTGATCGCGCGATGCACGGTGCGGAAAACGGAGATTTTAGCGGCGTTAATCGGTCACGGCGATTTAAGGAAAACGGAGGTTTAAACATTGGAGACTATGGACAGAGGTAGCAAAAGCATTCTTTTTCTAGATAATACTACAATGTTTCCAACGGATGCCGATGTGGTATACAAAATCATAAAGCAAATCTAATCTAACCAAATTTATTTATCCGTTCATTTGGCTACAATGAAACTCGAGACAGCTCAGCGAGGCACTCAGTCGTCCGCTAGCTGGCCGCAGTCCTCGATGAGCACGGTCTCAGCCGTGGCACCGGACCCAGAGCCGACGGCCTCCATCTTCTGCACGACGGCGTAGCCATCGACCACCTTGCCGAATACGACGTGCTTGCCGTCAAGCCAGGACGTCTGCGCGGTGCAGATGAAGAACTGGGAGCCGTTGGTGTTGGGCCCCGCGTTGGCCATGGAGAGCACGCCCGGCCCCGTGTGGCGCAGCTTGAAGTTCTCGTCGGCGAACTTGGCGCCGTAGATGGACTCCCCGCCGGTGCCGTTGCCGCGGGTGAAGTCGCCGCCCTGGCACATGAAGCTGGGGATGATGCGGTGGAAGGCGGAGCCCTTGTAGTGCAGCGGCTTCCCCGAGGAGCCCAGGCCCTTCTCGCCCGTGCACAGGCAGCGGAAGTTCTCGGCCGTATTGGGCACCTTGTCGGCGAAGAGCTCCATCACGACGCGGCCGGCCTTGGACTTGCCGATGAGGATGTCGAAGAACACCTTGGGGTTCTTGGCCATGGCGGATGCCTTCTAGGCTTTGCTCTGCTCTGTCAAGCGTCAATGCAAACGGGAGTGTCATCGTCGGTCGGGAGCAGGTCAAATAAAGCATACGGGAGAAATCAAATCAAAGATTTGCTGTTCAAGGGAACCATGTGCAGCGTCATCCTAAATATGACATGACCAAGAGAGTCCTGACCTCCACGTAAGGTGGCAGGAGATCATGTCAATCTGAAGTGGAGATGACGAGGACGATTCATATGGCACAAGCTTTGAGCTCAATAGGCCGATTGACGCCTAGAAAGCCTTCGATATGTGCTTACAGTTCGAAATCAAATCCCGGACGAAACATACACAAGATAGTAAATTAATTAAAGGAACAGAGTACCTGAATATCTATCAATCAGATAAGGTGAGGGGAAGGGGAGGAAGGAGACTTTAGCTCACCTCAGCTCAACAGGTCGCCGGTCTTGGACTCTTGGCAGCGCCGCGTAGAAGAGGCGGTGGCGGCTGTGGCTTGTGGGCAGGGGAGGCAAGCAAAGATAAAAGGAAAGGGAGGAGGGGTTTAGGGTTATCAAGAGAAGAGGAGGTGGGCTTTAATGGGCCGCCATTTTCCTGGGAACAAGCCGAAATTGTTTCTTGAAGCTGCGATCAGCCTAGCGCGGCCTGATGGAGGTAGTAACTCATCTTTTCATTTGAGGCTATTTTGATATACCAATAAAAAAATTAATACAAAGCTTAGATGTGTATTTGCAGATCTAAACATTAAACAGATTATTTAGGTATCAAGACAGTTTTTAAAAAAATATTGTGAACTAAAAGATCTTTTATGCAGCCACAATATTTGTATAAATGTTATCCCTATATGAGGTTATGTGAATGAAGAATTATGATTTTTTTCTAAAATTTGCTACACTAGCTCGTGGATACTTCACACCATTACATAGCACATCTTCAGAAAATTATCACTTTTTCATATAGTCACATATGAAAATAAATTTTCTACAAGAATTGTATTTGATGATGAAATCTACCACCTTTTGGTTCATAATATTTTTATTTGAAGCCAGTATCAAAATAATCGATATAATGTTTAGATCTACCAATATAGATCTGAACATGACATGAATCTTTTAGATTTCATAACGATCTCGAATGAAAAGGTTATAAATTACACAATTGTAGGTCTCTTTTCTCTAAAATTTTCATATATTTTTTCATCATCTGAGCTCATGTATAAAAGTTATGATTTTTTAAGATGGGCTGATAGAAAGAAAAATTCTGCAATTGATGTGGTGGTAACAATTATTCTGTCAATTCAACCAGCTATACATAATTCCCACCGCTTCAATTGGCGGTAGCAGTATAGTTTTGCAATTTTTTGATTTAGATTAGACAAATATTTTTGTAAAAAATAAATCTATATCTATATATATATTATATATTATATTATATATATATATATATCTTAATAATAAAGAGACAAATTTTTAGCCTATTATTTTGGTACCCATTTTTTTGTATGGCCTCCTCAAACCAACTCCGTGAACGTAAATATTATTTATGTCCCTCTCTCTACAACTCTCATGTTTTATGAAACATGTATGACTTTGACATACTTTTTAGGTTGTAAGGGACCGTGACGCCTAAGAGGGTGGTAAATTAGGCAACTTAAAAATCTACTCTAAATTATGGCATTTAATTCCACCCTAGCAAAACCTATGCAAGAAAGTAATTGTTTACACCAAAAGTTGAGAAGAGGAACGTGGGAACTCGAAGCTTCCAAGATTGTGTCAATCAAGGAATCGATTGCATAAGGGTCGATATCAGCTGATTTAGATGCGACACTAGGATCGGCTCTCTTCGAATGACGTCAGCAGATAACGACAAAGAGCTACGGTTGGCGTCAGGAAATACATATCGGACTCTACAAAATAGAAAGATTAGGGTCCAAGTTATCTTAAGTTAGGAATGTTTTATCTTATGCCAAAAATTATAATGAGTCGTGCATAAGTAGGATTCATGCTTAGATTTCGGGTATAAATATTGAACCTCGGCTATTGTAAAGGACATCCAATCAATCAAATATAATTTACTTTTTTGGCTCCATGCCAATCCTTAGGAGTAGGAGTAGTGTAGATCTCGACGAGTTCTTCAACAAGCTGGGCTACATCGGTCCGGTCAACCTCCGGCTTGTATGTAAGTATCGTTATCGCTTATACTTCCGTTTGTACAGCTGCATCGATTAAGCTCGACCTCCACTACGAACTCTAGTATAAGCTAGTTATCGACTCTTGTCTAGTTCAAGTACGGCTACATCGATCCAGTCGACCTCTACTGCTCGAATTAGATTAAGATCAAGTTATCGGCTCTACCTAAGGGTGGCGTCCTTCGGGTAGATTCATTAAGTTATCAATCTTGCTGATGTTCTTATTGCTATTAGTTTGCAGCAACATCAATCTGCCCGGTCAAGATCGATCTAGATTGGCCTCATATCCTTTTAGTCCGTTGTTTGCTTTGTCACAACATGATCTTTCTTACTTTGAGCAACGGGTTATGTTTCATCGGCTGTTCTATTTCGATCTTGATAATGCATAGTACACGGTTAAGGCACGTATGATCTTGAAGAGGTTTGCTGGCTAGTTGAATCTGGTCTATAGTTCGCTATTATGGCTGCAACGATCATATCGATCCCCACTGATGGCACTGTAGATTGGAGGACGCTAGTTAGTAGGTTTTTTCTTGATCAGGCAGGCCTGACCTTAACTATTTGTTATGCCTGCATCGGCTAAATAGCCGATCACCTATGCTTTAACGTCTATAGTGTGTGTCCATGATTCTGTTAAGCATGAATAGATTCGTGTACTTTAAGGGTTTGATTTGTCGTCTTTATCACGGCTACATCGATCCGATCAAACCCCACTATTAGAGATAGTAGGTTAAGTCTGATGAGTCCATAGGTTTGTCCATGTAAAATAGTCGATTGTTCACACGCTGTAGACCCTTTTTACCTGAATCAGCTATTTCAGCCGATTCGCTTGAGCCTTCACGTATAACATGTCTTTCGGAAAAGCCTATCGAAGTATCATCATAGCTGCCATCGATCTGGTCGAACCTCACTGTTGATAGTAACAGATTAGATTCAAAGCGTTTGTAGGTCTATTTGTATTAGATAGTTGATTTATTTGCATGTTATATCTTTTCTTGATTAGATTCATCGGCTCAATAATTCACACTGGTAATATCCACCTAGCTAATGACCTCATTTACATTTTGCGGGCATTGTACTTATCAACATAAAATCAATCGTGATCCATGAGCTTTACTATCCGTAACAGCCAATTTCTGTGTGTATCGGCTATTTAGTCGATTTTCCCGTGTAGCTACTCCCGAAGCGGCACACTTGAAACTATCTAGGCAAAGATCGGCATGTTCTACCTTAAATTACTGATAAACTTTCTCTCCTTGTCAATTACAGGTCAAATTGACTAGCACACCTTAGGAGGAATTTACAGTATCAGTTACTCCTATGTTGAAGCCAAGTAAATCTCTAGACTCATCCTAAGTAGATCCTTTTGACTTGCCGTGTGTCGACATTTTCGTGCCGACACACGTTTTGGCATGCCCGTGGGACCCCACAATCGTCATGGCGACTCAGAACAACAATAACATCCTTATGGTGCCTTATGAAGACCTACCTGATGGAGATAAAGATGTAATCAGCAAAGTTGTAGAAGAATTTCAGAACAAGTGTTTGTTGTCTTACACCAAGACACATGACAATACAATTATTAAGAAATATCCACTACCTAGAGTTCTGTTGCATGGGCAGACAGCTGCAGATGAAGCTAAAGATATGTGTTTCTTCATAGAGGCCGTAAACAAGTCTGTTCATGATGCCATGTTGAACCATAATGAAGTTTTCTTGAACGCATTTTATAACACCATGAAAGAGGTGTTTTATGGATATCCAATTAATCAGGTTGGGCCGACTTATTACAACATTCCACATCCATTGACTCAGGGGACTAATTAAGCCAGTACTAGCCATCAAGAAACAGCACCAGCTGGTAATAATGATGTCTAGGTGGTTCAAAGCTCATCTAAGTAAGTTCAGAGTGCTACTACTAATCAAATATAGTATAATCCTAGATCATTAGAACAGCATGTGCAACAACCAATGGGGCAAGTTTAGAATCAAATAGTCAATTTTGGCACATCAGGCCAAATACCATCGTTGGCTTAAAAAATAGCGCCATCAGTTCAAAGGATTAATAGAGATATAGATCATAATATCTATAACCAAAGACTACAAGCATCAAACCAGTAAAGGACCTAGCAGATAGAGATTCTACAAGGGTATCATTATGGCATAGATTATAACACCCTTCACATGATTCCAAATCCGGGGTATCAAGGTACCCAAAATTTTAATCCACGGATGCGTCAGCAATTGTAGAGAACTCCAAATTCAAATGCTAATGAGTTGTTGCTTAGAGTGACCGAGATGATGAAGAATCAGTTCGGTTTGAAGCCAAAAGGGCAGACCTTTTCGTATAAACGCCTATATCCAGAATGGTATTATTTGGTCGCTTTTCCTATAAATTATAGGCTCCCGAAGTTTGCTAAGTTCACTGGTCAAGATAGCACAAGCACAATAGAACATGTCAGTCGGTATCTTATATAGTTGGGTGAAGCATCCATTGAAGAGGCCCATCGAGTTCGTTTCTTCTCTTTGTCTCTATTGGGGGCCAACCTTCACTTGGTTTTCATCGTTGCCAGTTAACTCCATTGTCAATTGGGCTGACTTAGAGAAGAAGTTTCATACGTATTTTTACACTGGGATAGGAGAAAAGAAAATTACCGATTTGATGACTATAAGGCAGAGGACTAATGAATCGAGCATCGAGTTTCTTTAGAGATTCCGAGAGACCGGAAATTTATGCTTCTCATTGAACTTAACTGATGATCAGCTGGCTGCTTTGGCTATTCAAGGAGTGTTACCAATATGGAGAGAGAAGCTATTAGGACAAGAGTTTGACAATTTAGGTCAGTTGGCCCAACGAGTGGCAGCGCTCGATAGCCAATTTTAGAACATGCACAGAGATACCCGATTCTAGAAGAATATTGCAATTGCCGAAACCTATAATCCATATTCGGTTGATGATGGCTATGAAGACGATGAAGAAGAAGAGGTTGCCACGGTCGAATGGAATTAGGGTAAGAAAACAATAGTCATGTCAAATCCTTGGGGAAGTGGAGTCGAAGAGAGCTATGACTTTAACATCACAAAATCAGACAAGGTCTTCGATTTCTTGCTTGAGAAGGGACAGATCAAGTTACCCGACAATCTTGTTATGTTGCCTCTCGATCAGTTGAAGAATAAAAAGTTCTGTAAATTTTACAACGCCACTTCTCATTCTACTAATGAGTGCATAGTTTTCTAGCAACATATATAGAGGGCTATTCAGCAAGGAAGGCTCAAATTTGATACGCCTCGAAAGATAAAAGTTGATGATAATCCTTTCCCAAGAGATCAGAATATGGTTGATGCTAGGCTGCTCAAAGGAAAGACTAAAGTCCTGACATTAACTAGATCAAGAGAAACTAGAATAGTCGATCCCAAGATGCAAATATCGGCTAACGAGTATAGAGAGATTAGAAGGCACCGTGGCCAACAAAAGAGCCGATATGAGCAGGGAGAGACATCAAGGGATAGGGCGACAAAGCCATGTGTTACATCTCGAATTTTGTTGAATAAATAGTAGTGGCAGAAGGAAAAGTATTATCGGTGTTGGTTAGAAGAGCAAGAATACCAGCGTCAATAGAAAAAAGAGAGGTATGAAAGAAAGCAAGTTGAATCACATTGGAATTGTCCTTTCTTCAAACATTACTAGAACGAATGTTTGAAATTACCTACCAAAAATAACAGTCCAGAGTGCAGCGAGCAATATTGGGAGTATAGGCAATCTTAAGCTAACCGTCGGTCTATCCATACTCAAGATGAGTATCATCATAATAACATGGATCGGCGTTTAAAAAATAGAACTATTCATGATTGTCTAGAAAAACTAGGCTGATTATGAAGAAGAAAATAATAAAGAAGAATATGTTTGGTAGGAAGGCCAATGGTGTCCAGAAGGTCTGACAAAAAGCTAGAAAAGTAGGGTGCAACGCTTAAGGAATAGAAAGCTCAAACAGACTCAGGCATCTTGAAGGCCTTAGGTGTGGCATGCTAAACAAAATAGCCGATAGAGGGCAAACATCGGCTAATATTCAAATGGCTTTTCTGTTGCCATCAGAATTCAGAGCTCCGACAGATTAAGAAGTTTACTCAGATTTTGATGAATTGGAGTATGAGGAGATAGTTGCCAGGTTGACAGTTATACAACAGGCTATATTCGATAAACCAGTCAAACATCGGCATTTAAAGGCTTTATATATAAAAGGTTTTATTGATGGAAAGCCGATGTACAAGATGCTGGTGGATGGAGGTGTTTCTGTCAATCTTATGCCTTATACCACTTTTCGCAAGCTTGGCAAGGGGCTAGGAGATTTGATTGAAACTAATATGATGCTTAAGGATTTCAGAGGTAATACATCTAAGACTAGGGGGGCAATGAACGTCGAATTGACAATCGGAAATAAAACTTTGCTCCATACATTCTTCGTCATTGATAGAAAAGGGTCTTACAGTTTACTCCTTGGTCGCGATTGGATTCATGCAAACTATTGTGTGCCATCAACCATGCATCAATGTTTGATTCAGTGGCATGGAGATGATGTTGAGCTGGTTCACGCTGATGAATCTGTGAGTATCGCAACAGCCGATCCAGTATATTGGGAGCTAGAAGACTTCGAGTGTTTTTCTAGCAAGCTATGGGAAGAAGGCTTTATTAAAATCAGTAATAAAAGCTAACAGCCCAAGAGTTTGTTTTAAATGGATAATCATGGCTTCGCGTCGGCCGGTGAATTAAGGAAGATAGACATTGGTCATGGAGATAAGCCTAAACCGACGTATATAAGCGCTAAGTCGAATCCTGAGTACAAGCTAGAGTTGATAAATTTATTAAAAGGAATTTAAAGGTTGTTCTACTTAATGAGATGCTTGGCCTAGATCGATCGATTGTTTAATCTTTGGTCTAGAGAGTTATGGTGCAACCTATCAAGGAGCGATAAATGGAAAATGTTTGAAGGAATATTATCCTAGCATTTGGATCAACACTCAACAACCGATTCGTTCAGTCATCGGCTCTAGTAGCCGGTACCAGAAGGGTATCGCCTTTAGTTCAAAATTACCCCAAAAAGAAGAAAAGCCGATACAAAATGTATCACCTATAGAACAGAAACAAATGCAGGAAAATCATGATGCTGTAGAAAGTACACAGAATACAATCATGGAAAGGCAGAACATTTCGTTCATTGATCAGTTCACCCTAAGTACAAACTAATCGAAGACATTGTTTATCACATCCTGAGCGGATGTGATGTCCACGATGGCCTCCACTACATTAATGAACTCCGCGATCAAGTCCTCGTGCTCCTCAGGGCCATCACCCATCGAGAAACTAGTCTCCATGGTATGGAGCTCATGCCCGGTCTGGACCTACATCGCGGCCAGTGCCACTAACGCGCCATGATGGACGCCATGGAGGACGATCTCTTGAATGCGGGCCGGAACATCATGGAGGCGAGTGTTGATGAGGGGCCCCTGGTCATTGATGACATCCATAGCTACGTTCGCCGCCAGTTGGAGGGACTCCAACTGCACCATCAGGGCTAGCGATCACAAAAACAGAAGAGCTATCAAGATAAAGACAGTGGAAATCAGAGTGAAGGTGTTCCTGGAATCCATCTTACTCGCCACCATAGCGTTGGATTCGGCCAACCGCGCCCAAGTAGCGCTGGCCTCTTCTTCGACGGCATGAAGGGCGGCTTGAGAGACCGCGAGGCAGATCTCAAGCTGGTCATTTTCCCAAGTTGCCTCAGAATAACGGTCCTGGGTTGCCCTCCACTCTCGAAGGAAACGCCAGGCGTCATCGCCATTGTAAGAGTCAGAGGAGTTCGACGACGAGGCCGACACAGAGGATGCAGCATCAGAGGGCTCGCCGACCCTAGGAAGGGGACAAAGGCTGTCATTCAAGATGAACCTATAAACAAGTTAGAAGAGTTCATCACCATGAACAGAAGATATCGATCTTACCTCATACGTCAAAGGCGCTGGTTCACCAGCATGTCCTCCTCTGGAATCTCTTCTGCCGCACGTTTGTCTTGGTTGTCCTCGTCGGCCATTGGATCTACAAGAAGGGGAAGAAGGCTGGTACAAAGTTTGTGAGGGCAAAGAAGTGCAAAGGAACAGGAGCGGTTGCAAATGTAGATGTGTTCGAGGCCGGAGCCCTCGGCTGGTATTTGAAGCCACGGAGCTAGGAGGTGGACACCTCGGGACGTGCAAAAGGCAACCACAATTAATAGAAGGTAAAGCACCACCTCACTAATGCCGAAGAGAATACAATGTTTTGTGACTAAGGATAGAAGATCGAGGGGTTCTCTTAATAAAGGCCATGTTTTCAGACTTAATTGGATTAAGGTTAGAAGTCTGGAATCGGCTATTTCCAAATTGGCTCTTTAGCCAAAACAAGAAATACAATGAGGCAACAGAAAGTATGGTTATCATTGATTCTACACAAGATACATGTTGATATACAAATTACAAGTCTAGAACATCTTGGATTGCTTTTAATACTTCTAGCCGGATAGCATCAAATTCTACGATTTGTTGCTTGTCTTCTTTGGCTGATCCAAGAATGTCCTCGAGGCTACTACGGATGGCCCTACCTTCTCTAACTTTGGCCAGCAGTTCTTGTTTCTTTTGCTTGATGGCATCGGTTATTTTAGCCAGGTTAGACTTATGGTGATCGATGGTAGCCTTCACATTCTCCAGCTCCTTCTCAAGCTCTGCACGCTTGATTTCCAGTTGGGACAACTCTGGATCGATCCTGAGGGAGGACTTCTTCAAATCATCAATCAACTGTGTTAGCTCTTTAGCCTCTTGCCTGTTGGAGTTCCTCTTGGCCAATAAAGCTTCATGGTTGGACAGATTCCTCTGAGCCTTTTCACCTTTGTGACTTAATCTTCAATAATGGATAAATGTGACAAGATTCTGGTAAGAACTAGGGATGGATTACCCTTAATAGCCAAGAAGACTCTTTGCATTGAATCAATGTCTTAGACCAAATTAGCTATATTCTTCTCAAACATTGGCAGTATATCTCTTAGCCGATTTATGGTCTCTTCTGACAAAGCTTCCTTAGAGGAGGTGGCTAATGAGTTGATCTCATCTTCATCTAGATACTTCTCAAGATTGAAAGAGTAGCTCAGAGCTGGAAGATTAAGTGCCTCTCTATAAGAAAATCTTGATTAGGAGGTTTGGATCAGTTTATAATAAAATGAACAGTGAAAGTGGATACAATACCTTTTCTATGGTAGCCTCTATCTAAAGAGAAGGAACGACTGATGATGCACCAATAATATCTGGTTGAATCGGCTCAAAGCTCTCAACACTGGTATCTACATATATCAAGGAAGATCTTTAGTTCGTAATTATTGCAGAAGGATAAAATGTATATATGATTTTCTTACCATTAGTTGTGTGTCGAACTAGGGAATCGATAATCTGGGTGTTGACAACAGCAAGATCATTTTCAATAAGTAGACTATAAAACTCCTGCTCCTGTGTGGGTGTTTCCTCAGAGGGTATCTGACGTAATAAATGGTCAGATGAAGGGTGAGATTGGATAAGAGTCAAGAGCTTTAAGGAGATACCTTGGCAACATTAGGGATTGAAATGGAAGGATTATCATCTTCTACAGTCCTAGAAGCATCGGTTGGTTCAACTAAAATCAGCTCCTTTTGAGGATCAGTCGATGAAGGTTTAGTTGGTGTTGAATCAAACGCCTGGGACAATAGTTCCGCACCCAGAGCAGATTGGGACGCAATGGTTGATAACTATGAAGAAACGGGATTAGAAGTTGGATATCAGTTTGAGAAGAGGATGGATTGTTTACCTGAGCAGTTGATGGTCTCATTCTATGGAGTCTTATCCTAGTAACAATTTTTTGGGTTGTCCCTTGGGCTGCCTTGCGCTTTGAAGATTGATACGTTATGATTGCGGGGGTAGCATGAATTTTCATCAGCTTCTTCAGTGGAGGTGCAACTGATCCTATTCTTGAAACTGGGCATGGTGTCTAGTAATCTATGGGGTGCTCTTTCCTGTCCAAGCTTGGGGGATTGAATTCGGTGTCCTAAAATGGTCTATTAGAATAGTTGGCAGGGGAGTTCATCGAATAGTTTTTCTGAAAAAAGAATAGTAAATTACCTCACTGTCAGAAGCAAACTCTCCATCTAGAGCTATGCATCTAGGATGGGCCGGCCCACAGAAGAGATGGGAGTGTCATTCTTGCCACCAAGAGTCAAAAAGGTTGGAAGAGAAGTTGACTCTTGTCCAGTCATGCAAGTAAAGAGAAGGGAGATCTGATCCTAGTTGAAAAACTCTGGAGGTTTCCATTACTTCACTGATACCTTCTCTTGACCTCAGTATATCCTTGAAGAACAGTTGAGGAGGCAATTGGCCAAGACCAAACTGACAAGCTACAAAAGAAAGGTTGTAAAACTCATAGGTTGGAAGGTTGCCTGGATGGAAGGAGCCTCTAGCCATTTTGCCATGACCATGACAAAATTCGGCTGGAAGAACGTAGGGCTTAATGAAGGAATTAAAGACCGCAGCTGCCGTCTCATCCGAACAGCCTTATTCAAATCAAAATTTAAATGGAAAGATCAGCTCATTGTTCTCATCCTCATTATAGGGTAGCCAAGTCAGGATATCTACATCAAACCCTCTATAAAACTTTTTGAAGAGATGGCCAACATTGACATCAATTGTTATGGCCGATGCAGCCTCACCATAGCTCATGCACTGACGGGTTCTTCCTTCTTCGCCTCTATATTCCTCATCAAAGTTGGAGGAAGGAAAACTCTAGTTTTTTAGATCAGGCCTTACAATCTTATGCATATACAGGTTTAGCCATAGTTATATCAACCACTAAGGGAGGGTCACTGATAGTATGCACTGGTTCATTCTTTAGTAATTGGGCAGCTACCTGGTGCATCAGATGATAAGCAGCAGCTCCTAACAGATACTTTCTAAGAGGAATATTCTTGCCTACTGCCAGATGCTCTGCCATGAGTTTATGATTGTAAGTCGGACCACAAGATGACCCATAGAAGATGAATCTCTCTAACCACATGTTTAGAAAGGCCACATATTCATTTTCGCTAACAGTTGATTCGTCTCTGATGTGGTTTAGAATGTAACTTGCCCATCCTATGCAATCTGATATTTTGGCTAATTTCTTGAATCCAGCACTTAAGAAGTCATAAGGCTGCATCGATTCTATTATTCTAAGGCCGGTCAACATATAAACATTGACCAAAGTGATGGTCATTGGGCCATGACCAAAAATGAAGGCATTTAAGATGTTGGACCAGAAATAAGATGCAGAGATCAGGAGTGGATCATTCCTCTCCATTCCAGACAACAAGAGTGTCAAGCATTGATTTAGGTCATAAAGCTTCCAATCTCCAGCCTTTTTCTCAGACACCCTACGAAACCAGTCTCTCCATTCTCTAGGCATTTTGGGCCAGTTTCTAAAGGGAGTTTTGGTATTCCAAGAAGATAAACCTACTACAGATTGTTTGAAGGGGATTTGGTTGGTTTCTTGATAGATAAAATCAGATGGATTAGGGTCACCCATAGGCTCAAGAAAATAGACATTAGAAGCAACAGGCGATGGAATCAAGATTTTGTTCCTCATTTTCTAGAAACCAGATAAAATAAATTCAAGAAGAAAGGAAACGCAGGGTAGCAACCAATACTTTGAGAATAGGAACTTAAAAGCATACCTCAGGGACATGGTCGCTGGTCGCCATTGCAGCCAAAATAGATTTGAATCTAAGGAAGATCGTTTGAATAAAAGCTTGGTAGAGGATTTGCTAGGGTTGAGGCTTTGGCGATGGCGGCGTCAGCTGTTAAGATTTACTCAAGAAAGAAGGGGAAAGCAAACAGCCGAGTAAGTTGAAAATGATACTATTGGGATATTATATAAGACTCGAACCGGGAAGTCAAGAGTCACGTGTATATCTCAGAACAAAATGGTTGCAACGTGGTAAATAGATAAATAGGAATTTTGGAATAAAATCATTTTATTCCAAAATTGGGGGCATATGTTTACACCAATATTTGGGAAGAGGAACGAGGGAACTCGAAGCTTTCAAGATTGTGTCAATCAAGGAATCGATTGCATAAGGGTCGATATCAGCTGATTTAGATGCGATACTAGGATCGGCTCTCTTTGAATGACATCAACAGATAACGACAAAGAGCTACGGTTGACGTCGGGAAATACATGTCGGACTCTACAAAATGGAAAGATTATGGTCCAAGTTATCTTAAGTTAGTAATATTTTCTCTTATGCCAAAAATTATAATGAGTCGTGCATAAGTAGGATTCATGCTTAGATTCTGGGTATAAAGATTGGACCTTGGCTATTGTAAAGGACATCCAATCAATCAAATATAATTTACTTTTTTCGGCTCTGTGCCAACCCTTAGGAGTAGGAGTTGTGTAGATCTCGGTGAGTTCTTCAACAAGTAAGGCTGCATCGGTCCGGCCAACCTCCGGCTTGTATGTAAGTACCGTCATGGCTTATACTTCCGTTTGTACGGCTGTATCGGTTAAGCTCGACCTCCACTGCGAACTCTAGTATAAGCTAGTTATCGACACTTGTATAGTTCAAGTACAGTTGCATCGATTCGGTCGACCTCCACTGCTCGAATTAGATTAAGATCAAGTTAGCGGCTCTACCTAAGGGTGGCATCCTTCGGGTAGATTCATTAAGTTACCGATCTTGTTGATGTTCTTATTGCTATTAGTTTGCAGCAACATCAATCTACCCGGTCGAGATCGATCTAGATCGGCCTCATATCCTTTTAGTTCATCGTGTGCTTTGTCACAACACGATGTTTCTTACTTTGAGCGATGGGTTATGTTTCATCAGTTATTCTATTTTGATCTTGATCGTGCATAGTATGTGATTAAGGCACGTATGATCTTGAAGAGGTTTGTTGGCTAGTTGAATCTGGTCTATAGTTCGCTATTATGGCTACAACGATCCGGTCGATCTCCACTAATGGCACTGTAGATTGGAGGACGCTAGTTAGTAGGTTTGTTCTCGATCAGGCGTGACCTTAACTGTTTGCTATGCCTGCATCAGCTAAATAGCAGATCGCCTATGGTTTAACGCCTATAGTGTGCGTCTATGATTTGTTAAGCATGAATAGGTCCATGTACTTTAAGGGTTTAATTTATTGTCTTTATCATAGCTGCATCGATCCGGTCGAACCCCACTGATAGAGATAGTAGGTTAAGTCTGATGAGTCCATAGGTTTGTCCATGTGAAATAGTCAATTGTTCACACGCTATAGTCCCTTTTCACCTGAATCAGCTATTTCAGCCGATTCCCTTGAGCCTTCACGTATAGCATGTCTTTCAGAAAGCCTATCAAAGTATCATCATAACTGCCATTGATCCAGTCAAATGTCACTATTGATAGTAACAGATTACATTTAGAGCATTTGTAGGTCCATTTGTATTAGATAGTCGATTTGTTTGCATGTTATATCCTTTCTTGATTAGATTCATCGACTCAACGATTCACACTGGTAATATCCACCTAGCTGATGATCTCATTTACATTTGCGGGCATTGTACTTATCAACATAAAATCAATCGCGATCCATGAGGTTTATTGTCCGTAACAACCAATTTCTATGTGTATTTATTATTTAGTTGATTTTCTCGTCTGGCTGCTCCCGAAGCGGCACACTTGAAACTATCTGGGCAAAGACCGACATGTTCCACCTTAAATTACTAATAAACTTTCTCTCCTTGTTAATTACAGGTCCAATTGACTAGCACGCCTTGGGAGGAATTCATAGGATCGGTTACTCCTGCATTGATGCCAAGCGGATCTCTAGGCTCATCCTAAGTAGATCCTTCATCATGAACTTGCCAAATTTCTTGACAAAGAGAGTCATCTTCTCATCATCATCATCATCCCATGAACCATCATCTTCACTTGATGTATCTAGCTTTGCCTTGCCCTTGGATGATGTGGCCTTGAATGCCACACTCTTCTTCTCATCCTTCTTCTCATCTTTCTTCTCCTTGTTTTCTTCCTTCTCATCATCATCTCTGTATGTATCATCAGTCATTATATCTCCCAACACTTGGTTTGGTGTCATGGTGTCCAAACCACTCCTCACTAGAATAGTGACCAATGTGCCAAATCTTGAAGGTAAGCATCTCAAGAACTTGTGGGAGAAGTCCTTGTCCTTCACCTCTTCTCTAAGTGCTTTGAGATCATTGACAAGCACTTGAAGCCTATGGAACATCTCTGGCACACTCTCATCCTCCATCTTGAAGCTTGCAAATTTCTCTTTGAGAATGTATGCCTTTGCACCCTTCATGGCTTAAGTGTCCTCAAATGATTCTTCCAACTTCTTCCAAGCCTCATGAGCCATCTGAATATTCTTGATTTGCTCAAATGTTCTCTTATCAATTGCATCATGAATAGCACTTAGAGCAATGTCATTGTTTTGGAGAAGCACTTCTTCGGCCATGGTGGGATTCTCCGGATCACAAATCTTAATTTTGGTTTCTACCACCTTTCACACTTTTCTATTGATTGACTTGATATGTGTGGTCATCTTTGATTTCCAATATGGATAATTTATGCCATCAAATTGGGGTGGCTTCTTGGTGTTGTTGATTTGAGCTATTTTTACACCGAAGGTTGTTAAGCCTCAAATCACGATGACATCGGCTCTGATACCACTTGGAAGGTCCTAATAGCTAGAGGGGGGTGAATAGCCTATTAAAAAAATTCTACAACAACACTCAACAAACCAGTTAGACAATTTTGAGGCGAAGCAAGTGTTGAGCTAGCCTACTAAAAAGCAAGCCACCTACCACAATTCTAGTTTATACAGTTTTGATCCACACACTAGCTATGACACTGCACTAAGTTAGTGTGCACTCAAAAGCTAACTAAAGAGTCATACTAACTAAACTAACAAGCTCTCACAACTAGCTACACTAAAGAGCTTAATAGCTAGTTTGCGGTAATGTAAAGAGGGTGAGCAAGAAGGTTATACCACCGTGTCGAGGAAGAAGCCAATCAATCACAAGAATGAATAACAATGAAGACCAATCACCTCAGGAATCAAATGATGACACAATGATTTTTTACCGAGGTTCACTTGCTTGCCGGCAAGCTAGTCCTCATTGTGGCGATTCACTCACTTAGAGGTTCACGCGCTAATTGACATCACACGCTAAACCCTCAATAAGGTGCCGCACAACCAACACAAGATGAGGATCACACAAGCCATGAGCAATTCACTAGAGTACCTTTTGGCTCTCCACCGAGGGAAAGGTCAAGAACCCCTCACAATCACCACGATCGGAGCCGAAGACAATCACCAACCTCCACTCGACGATCCTTGCTGCTCCAAGCTGTCTAGGTGGCAGGCAACCACCAAGAGTAACAAGCGAATCCCACAGCAAAACACGAACACCTAAGTGCCTCTAGATGCAAACACTCAAGCAATGCACTTGGATTCTCTTCCAATCTCACAAAGATGATGAATCAATGATGGAGATGAGTGGGAGGGCTTTGGCTAAGCTCACAAGGTTGCTATGTCAATGCAAATAGCTAAGAGGGTGAGCTAGAGCTAGCCATGGGGCTTAAATAGAAGCCCCCATGAAATAGAGCCATTATACCACTGGGCACAACATGGGGTGACCTGGACACTCTGGTCATATCGACCAAACGCAAGACCCCAGCGTCCGGTCGTGCGATGCAAGACACTGTGTGCTCTCTCTTCAAATACTGAGCACCTGATCCCAACGGTCAAGTGATGACCGGACGCGCTGCTGCAAAGTGACCGGACGCTAAACCTTAGCGTCTGGTCATTTCTAGTAAGCATCCAGAAGTGAGAAATTACGACCGAACAGGTCCGATCATGCTCGACCGGACTCACCCTGCGTCCGATCACTCGACGTAACCTCTGTGCACTGCCACTGTCCACAGGACCAGATGCAACCCTCTAGTGTCTGGTCACTAAGTGACCCAGCGTCAGTCAGAGACCGAAGCTAGCCTCTCCGCTGCTTCTACTGACCGGACGCGCCGGTCCCCCCGAGACAACCGTCTAGTCACTTACAGTGACCTCCATCTTTTCTGGTGTCGACACGGAATTTTGTCCTGTGCCGAGGACACACATAGCAAGCCGAAAAGGTCCACTCGATGGAGCTAAGGATCCCCCTAGCTTTATCGCAGGGGTGGTCGATCCTGCGTAATCCTCCCAAGACGTGCCAGTTAATTTGACCCTGCAATTGACAAGGAGAGAAAGTTTATCAATAATTAAGGGCAGGAACATGCCGGTGTTACCAGACAGTCCCGAATGTGTGGCTCTGAGAGCCGATACGAAAGGAGATCGACTAAATAGTCGATTCTAGCATATTCATAAGAATAAATCAGTTAAAGCTCATGGGGTTGTGTAAGAGGAATCGGTTATCATTCAGGATGAATATCATTCTTTAAACAAATATTGGTCACTGGCAAAATAATATCAACAGTAATTAGTTCATGCTAAGCCAATGACTACGAGTAACCGAACACATTTTTATGTAAAAGAAACAGTTCATCATCATTCAACCATTTAATAGAGTTAATCTAATGAACATATTAGATCACATCTATCGCTATGTCCTAGTGGGGCATGCAGGTAGAATCATGTAGGCCATAAAAACAATAATAAACTCGACGACCCTAACTTATTGCTAATATCAGTGGGACATGAGGCAGAATCATGCAGGCCGTAATACAATAATAAGATCATGAGGCTAACACGTCTTTCAACCTATCGCTACTTCAACGATCTCATAATGCGAACTGTTTGCGAAAGCGCTTGATATCAGTTAAAATAGCCGATTAAGGCATAGCGCACAGTTAAGGTCATACCCTCTTAGGAACAGATCTACCAAATAACGATCCCCACTCAACAGTGCTAACAGTGGGGTGTGAGGTAGAATCTCACAGGCCATGATAATGGGTCATGAAACAGTTTTTGCTAGCTAATAGATCTACTCAAAATTAGACATGCCTTGACCGCATGCTATGCACGATCAAGATTGATATAAAACAACCGATAAAACATAACTCATCGTTTAAAGTATAGATTAGATCTGTTTATATTAACAAATGATGGGTTAACAAAGATATAAGGTCGATCTAGATCAATCTCAATCGGGCGAAGTGATATTGCTGTAATTAAATAAATAATAGAAGCAAAGCAATATCAAGTAACTTAATGAATCTATCCAAAGGAGCACCACCCTTAGATGCAACCGTACTTGAACTAGACAAGAGTCGATAACTAACTCATACCAGAGTCATAGTGGAGGTCAACCAGATCGATGCAGCCATACTTGGCTGAAGAACTCACCAAGATCTACTCTACTCCTACTTCTAAGGGGTGGCCACAGCCCAAAAAAGTAAATAACTGATATTTGATTGATTGTGTCATTTACAATAGCTGAGGGTTTGATATTTATACTCGGGACCTTACGCATGACTCCTATCTAAGCACGACTCATACAATCTTTGGCCCTAAGAGGAAACATTCCTAATTTAAGATAACTTGGACTCTAATCTTTCCCCTTTTGTAGAGTCCATCATATCTCATCGTTGCGTCGATCGTAGCCTTTGTCATTATCTGCCAGCGCTGCCTGAAGAAAGCCGATTTTAGTGCTGCACTCGAATCAGCTGATTTTGATCTGCACGCAATCGATTCTCCTACTGACATGATCTTAGGGGCTTTCGAGTTCCTGTGACTCTTCTTCTAAATTTTGGTGTAAATACAAGCCCCCTAATTTTAGGATAAAAGTAATTTTATTCCAAAATTATCACGTCTGTGCCCCCGATAGGTCCTGCAGTCACAAGTAAAGAATCTTGATCTAGGGTCCACTGTTTCTCGCTGTCTATGTCAGCTCATGAGCCCACACTTCAAAACTTTTACGAGAGCATCATTGCTTCACGGGCACTTGGATTCATCCTTCTAGGCCAGCTATAAAACATCTATCCAACCCTAGCGAGAGCAACTCAACAATTCAGCCGTGTTTCTCTTCTATCTGTTTCCTCGAGTGCTCCCGACTCCGCTGGACCCTCCATGGTCTATCCTTTTGCTATGAAGATCTTGAGTGGTTAGAAGAATTCTTGTGTATAGGGTGATTGTGTCGCTCATTCTAGCGCCACGTTGAGCAAGAAGACCAGCTATTACGGTTAGAAGAATTCTTGTGATATCACCTGAGTCTTCTTTCCATACTCGCAAAGCTGTTCTAGTGTTTGTGAGGGCTAAAATGTGTGGACACCTTCTCCTTGTTTGCTCCTCCAAACGCTCACCTGGGAAAGCCACAGACTTTTTTCTCATAGTTCCTCAATTTACCGAGAAATCGGCTGAGCATATGTTAGGCGGCGACTTTTTCTCTTCTCTGGCACAAATTTTATCAACAAGTCGATGTTGATTCGATTCATGATGACCTTCGGCCTTGTGGGGACCCGAAACTCCCTTCAATCCAAAGAAGCCTTGATAGGTTGATCTCTGGTCAATGTAAATCCTTCGTATCCGCCCCATGATATTTTGTAATTTGGGGAAGCAAATAAGTTCGAGTCTATTATCTCTTCGTTATCCATCCCCTAAATTCCCAGAGTGTCGATCCGCTTTCGTTTCTGATTCCAATTTCACACCCCCAGCGAAATCTATCTTCTCACCTTCTTAGGCTATATATACGGGCCACAGCCATAGATCGAGCAACAACCCGCTTCGTCTCAAATCTTCTATATCCTTAGTACAGTTCCTGCTTTTTTCGTAGGTTTGAGATCATGGAGAACAGCAAGAGGTCTGCCAAGGAGGCTCTCAACGAATCTGCATCATCGCGCCATCGCCTTCATCGCCAAGAGGGTGCAACTCGGACTGCTCCCATCGTTCTGGAGCATAGGGTTGACTCTATTCAGCCTTTGGGTTCACCTTCAGCACCAATTCGCCGCCAGCTCCCCCGCTACCCAAGGAGGTAGATCAACAATGATGATCTGCTTGCTTCCATCAATCAGACTGATCAGAACCTAGCCAACTGCCTCTCCCTCGCAGAATCAGCTTTGGCCATGATTCAAGGCCGATCGTCTCTTGAGGCTAGCCCGGTGGGGGAAAGGTTGGCCAGAGCTAAAGCTAGAATCGTGGGTGAGACACCTACCATAATTTTTTGTCTTCTTCTTAATTTTGCTTTCAAGATTTCTGAACATTCTTTCCTTAAATCCTTTTAGATCTAACTGCTCAGTTGGAAAGCCTTTGATCAGCCGCGGATCATGCGGTGGGATTTGTCAATGCCAGGGGCGCCGTTCCGGTGGTTTGCTTGCATAACATCCTGAACCGTGTCAGGGAGGTCGCTCTTCATGACGTTCGTCATGGTGCTACCATGGCGTTGGCTGCTGCACAAGCCCGTTCTAGCCACAATCTTCATCTTCTTCCCCATTGTTTTCTAGACGTGATGCACCTTGAGGAGCATGAGCGTTTGGTTAAGGATTTTTCTAGCGCCGCTAACTCTATAGCCTTCAACACCCTGGCCGATGATATAGTAAGCAAAGTGTTTTCCGGCTAGTAGCTTGTAATAGGTGATATTTAGCAAATAATTTCTTTGTTTTGAGTGATTTTCCTTTGTTTCGTACTTCATACACATCACTTCGTCCGTGTTTGCTTTGCTTCTATAGGTGATACGCATCGTACCGGCTTTTACCACTTTAGGCTTATTTTTGCACTAGAGGCGATACCTTTCTGATATCGGCTGTCAGAGCTGATGATAGAGCAAGCTGGTTATTAAGTATTAATCCAAACGCTAGGGTAATATTTTTTAGATATTTCCCATTGATTGCTCGGCCAAATTCTTCCTCTTCTCTTAGTGTTTCCAAAATATAAGCATTATCAGGTGCACAATGTTTGATCCGATAAGGTCCTTTCCAGTTAGGTGACATTTGCCGAATTTACTGTGTTTTGACCTGATCGACAATTTTACTTTCTAGACCAAGTCTCCTTCAAAGAATTGCTTAATCTTGACCTTTTTATTATAATATTTTGCAACCCTCAGTTTGTTGGCTTTGATATTTTCAAGAGCACGTAGCCGAAGGCAACTCAAATCATCCAAATTGTCTATCATAAGATTCTTGTAGACTTCGGCTGACAAATCATTCTGCAGTGTAACACGTCTCGATCCAGTCTAAACTTCCCAAGGAAGAACTGCATTATGGCCATACACAAGTTTGTAAGGCGATGTTTTAATTGATCCATGATAGGCCATCCTATATGCCCATAGTGCCTCATTTAGCGTCGAATGCCACTTCCTTGGCTATTCCTCGATCTTTTTCTTAATCAGCCTAATCATAATCTGGTTGGACGCCTCTGCCTAGCCATTAGCCTGAGCATAGTAAGGAGAGGAATTTAGTAGCTTGATTCCCATACTGGCAGCAATATCCCCGAACTCTTCTGATATGAACATTGTTCCTTGATCGGTAGTTATAGTTTGAGGAATCCCAAAACTATACACAATGTGCTCCCTGACAAAATTAATCATGTTCTTTGAGGTTACCGTCTTCAAAGGAATTGCTTTCAACCCATTTAGTGAAGTAATCTGTTGCTACCAATATAAACTTATGTCCTTTGCTTGAAGGCAGAAAAATCTAGCCAATTAAATCAATTCCTCAACCTCGAAACGGCCATGGCTTGATTATTGGATTCATGGCTGACGCAGGCGATCTCTGGACATTACCAAAACATTGACAGTCCTAGTACCCCTTGTAATATTCAAAACAATCCTCCAATATCATTGGCCAGAAATATCCAGTTCTGTGAATAATCCAATTCATCTTATAAGCCGATTAATGAGCTCCACATATCCCTTCATGCACCTCACCCATCAACACCTTAGCTTCTTCTTGGTTTAAACATTTGATCAACACCCCATCGACTATTTTATAATATAATTGATCATCTAATAAAACATACTTAGCCAATTTATACCTTAGCTTTCTGGTAACTTTTTGAGATGGATCCCTAAGGTAATCGGCTATTTTGACTCTCCAATCATCACTTGAGGCTTCACTACTCAAGACTTCTTGAAACACTCGATATCCTAATGCACTTTGAGCTAGACGATTAGCCTCTTGATTTTGTGCTCTCAGAATATGTTGGAAAGAGACATGAAGAAACTCCTTGAGCAACTCTTGGCACTTATCATAGTATCCTTTCAAAGTCTCTTCTTTGCACTCATATAGGCTGATCAACTGATTAATAATGAACTATGAATCTCTAAATACTTCAATTGCTTTAGCCTTTACTTCATGAAGACGTTGAAGTCCCTTAAGAATAGCTTCATACTCCGCTTGATTGTTAGTAATCATTGGTTCGGTTGGAAGAGCAAACTCAAAACTTGCCCCCCGAGGCGAAATAATAACAATACCAATGCCACCACCTTGCTTGCATGATGATCCATCAAAGAACAACATCCAAGGCATCAGCTCTACATAACCAATGCTTGACTTATGATGCTGGGTGACAAAATCGGCCATTATTTGTCCCTTGACTGCTTTAGCCGATTCATACTTCAAGTCAAATTCTGATAACGCAAGAATTCACTTTCTCACTCTTTCATTCAGTATTGGTATTGATAACATGTGCTTAACCACATCGACCTTGGAAACAACTATACACTCGATCGATAATAAGTAGTGTCACAACTTAGTGCAAGAGAAATATAAGCACAAGCATAACTTCTCGGTGAGAGAATATCTTGTCTCTGAATATAGTAGTCTTCTACTCAGATAGAAAACAACTCTCTCTTTTTCTTCAAATTCTTGCATCACGGCCGAATCCAATTATCTTGTCATCAGTCGATATGTATAACTTAAAAGGCTTACCTTGCTAAGGAGGGACCAACACAAATGGACGCTTCATGTATTCTTTCATCTCTTCAAACAGCCTTTTGTTGTATGTCACCCCACTTGAATTCTTGATCATTCTTCAACTTCAACAAGGGAGAAAACGACAGGATCCTTTTCGACAAATTTAAAATGAATCTTCTGATGAAATTGATCTTACCAAGTAGAGATTGCAACTCTATTTTGGTAGTCGGGGGAACTGCCTCATCAATTGCTTTTACGATTTTCTGACCAACTTCGATTCCTCTCTCGTGGACCATGAATCCCAAGAATTGCTCCAGCTGATACTCCAAAAGCACATTTATTAGGATTCATCTTTAAACCATATTTTCTTGTGCATTCCAGAGCCTCTCGCAAGTCAGCCAGGTGCTCTTTGTACCATTTGGATTTTATCATCACATCATCGATGTAGATTTCAATAATCCTGCCGATCAACTTATGGAAAATGTAATTCATCGCCCTTTGATAAGTTGCACAGGCATTCTTCACACCAAAGGTCATCACAACCCACTCGAACAGACCAGTTGCGCCGGGGCACCTGAAAGCGGTCTTTGCTATATCTTCCTCAGCCATGAAAATTTGGTTGTATCTTGCATTATCGTCCATGAAGCTAATAATCTTGTGCCCAGCTACTGCATCCACTAACATATCATCTATCGACATCGGATAACCATCCATGAGTGTGGCTTTGTTCAGATCCCTGAAATCGATGCAAACTCTCAATTTTTTCATTTTTCTTATATACAGGGACAACATTCGATATCCACTCTGCATATCGGCACGGTCCAATAAATTTTGCTTCTAGTAACCTTTCAGTCTCCTTTTTGATATCATCGAGCACATTCGGGTTGAATCTCCTTGGAGCTTGTTTAAACGGCCGATATCTAGGTTTGATTAGCAACCGATGTTCAACAATTGACCGGTCTAAACCAGGCATATCATAATATTCCCAAGCAAAGTAGTCTTTAAATTCCTTTAATAAATCAATTAATTCCCGCTTATACTTCGGATCCAACTTAGCACTCACGTACGTCGACCTAGGTCTATCTCTAGGACCAATATCTACATCTTCTAATTCATCGGTCGATGTGAAACCATGTCCTAATTTGCCATCTGTACCATCTATTGGATTATCCATTAATACAAATTTTCAAAGCCAACTGCTTGGATTGACTGTTGGCTTTCACCATTGACTCTGAATTCTGATAGCAACTAGAAAAGTCATTTGGATATTAGCCGATGGTTGCTTTCTATCGACTGTTTGCTTAGTATGCCATACTTGAGGTTTACCGGATGCTTGAGCCTGTTCCATCTCTTTATTCCTTATGCGTAGCACATCTCTCTTCTGGCTTCTTATTGAACCTCCTAAACACTGTTGGCCTTCCTACCAAACATATTTTCTTTCGTTGCCTTCCTTTTCATAATCAGCCCAGTCCTAGTTAACAACTCTTTTTCCCAGCCAATTATGAATGCTTTCATTTTTAAGCGTCGATCCATGTTGTTATGATGATATACATCTTGAGTATGGATAGACCGACGGTTGGTTTAAGATTGCCTAAACTCCCAATACTGATTGCTGCATTCTAGGTAGTCATGTCTGGTAGGCAACTTCAAACCTTCATTCCAGCAATGTCTGAAGAAAGGACAATTTCAATGTGATTCGGCTTGTTTCCTTTCATACCTCTCTCTTTCCAGTTAACGCTGGTATTCTTGATCCTTTAACCAATGTTGATAATCTTTTTTCTTCTGCCGCTGCCACTTATTCAACAGAATCCGAGATGTAACTCGTGGCTTTAGTCATCCCATCTTTTGATGTTTCTCCTTGTTCATATAGGCTCTTTTGCTCATCGCGACATCTTTTAATTTCCCTGTATTCGTCGGCCGATATTTGCATCTTGGGATCGACTGTTCTAGCTTCTTTTGATTTGGTTGATATTAGGATCTTAGTCTTTCCTTTGATCAGCCTAGCATCAACCATGTTTTGATTTTCTAGGAAAGGATTATCATCAACTTTTATTTTTTCGAGGCGTATCAAATTTGAGCCTCCCTTGCTGAATAGCCCTCTACATATGCTGCCGAAAAATTTTGCATTCATTAGTGGAATAAGAAGTAGCATTATGGAACTTGCAGAACTTCTTACTCTTCAACTGATCAGGGGGCTACATAACATGACTATTGGGCAGCTTGATTTGACCCTTCTTAAGCAAGAAATCGAAGAGCTTGTCTGATTTGGTGACATCAAAGTCATAGCTCTCCTCGACTCCTCTTTCCCAAGGATTTGGCACTATTACTGTCTTCTTGCCCCAATTCCATTCAGCCGCAGCAACCTCTTCTTCTTCATCTTCATAGCCGTCATCGATCGAGTATGGATCATAAGCTTCAGCTACTGTGGTACTCTTCTGAAATCAGGTATCTCTACGCATACTTTGGAATTGGTTATTGAGCGTTGTCACTCGTTGAGCCAATTGACCCAAGTTGTCAAATTCTTGTCCCAATAGCTTTTCTTTTCACAGTTGGCAGCATTCCTTGAATAGCTAAAGCAGCTAGTTGATCATCAGCCAAGTTTAAGGAGAAGCACAAGTTCCTAGTCTCTCAGAACCTCTGAAGAAACTTCTTAGTCTTCTGTCTTATAGTTGTCAGATCAGTAATCTTCTTTTCTACAGTCTTAGTATAAAAATATATATGAAACTTCTTCTCTAGGTCAACCCAATTGGTAATGGAATTAACTGGTAGTGATGAAAACCAAGTGAAGGCTGACTCTGATGGGGACAATGATAAGAAACGAACACGATGGGCATCCTCAACTAATGCTTCACCCAATTATGTAAGATACAGACTGACATGTTCTATCATGCTTGTACTATCTTGGCTAGTGAACTTAACGAACTCTATGAGTCTGTAATTTATGGAAAGAGTGACCAAATCATACCATTCTGGATATAGGTGTTTGTACGAGAAGGTCAGCCCTTTTGGCTTCAGACTGAACTGATTTTTCATCATCTCGATCACCTTCAGCAGCAACTCATCAGTATTTGAATTTAGATTTCTCTATACTTGCTGACCCACCTATGGATTGAAATCCCGTGTGCCTTAATACCCTAGATTTAGAATCATGTGAAGGGTATTATAGTCTGATCCATAGTGATATCCTTGTGGAACCTCTATCTATTGGGTCCTTTGCTGACTTGCTACTTGAAGTCTCTGATTATAGACACAACGATCTATATCTCTACGGATTCTTTGCATTGATGGTGCTATTTTTTTAGCCAACGATGATATGTGGCCTGATGTGCCAAAATTGATCACCTGGTTCTGACTTTGCCTCACCGGCTGTTGCACATACTATACTAACGGTCTAGGATTGTACTGTATCTGATTCGTAGTAGTACCTTGAGCTTGCTCAGATGGACCCTGAACTACCTAGATATCACCATTACCAGCTGGTGCTGCTTCTTAATGGCTGGTACCGACTTGATTAGTCCTTTGGGTCGACGGATCTGGAATGTTGTAATAAGTCGGCCCAACTTGATCAACTAAAAACCCATGAATCGCTTCTTTCATAGCATTGTGGAATGTGTCCAAGAAAGCTTCATTTTGACTTGATATGGCATCACGAACAGATTTATCTACAACTTCCGTAAAGAAACGTTTGTCTTTAGCTTCAGTTGTGTCTATCTGCTAGTGTAGTAGAACTCTCGGTAGTGGAAATTTCTGAACAGTTGTGTTGTTACGTGTTTTGGAGTAGGACAACAAACATTTGCTCTGAAATTCTTCTGTAGCTTTGCTGATGACAACTTTATCTCCATCAGGTAAATCTTCATAATGTAGCATAAAGATGCATTTGTTGTTGTGAACCGCCATGACGATTGTGGGGTCCCATCGGACGTGCCAAAAACATGTGTCGACATAGAATTTCGTCCCGTACTGAGGACACACGTAGCAAGCCGGAAGGGTCCGCTCGATGGAGCTGAGGATCCACCTACCTTCAACGCAAGGGTGATCGATCCTACGCACTCCTTCCGAGATGTGTCAGTCAATTTGACCCTGCAATTGACAAGGAGAGAAAGTTTATCAGTAATTAAGGGCGAACATGCCAATGTTGCCAGATAGTCCCTGAATATGCGGCTCTGAGAGCCGATACGAAAGGAGATCGACTAAATAGTCGATTCTAGTATATTCATAAGAATAAATCGGTTAAAGCTCATGGGGTTGTGTAAGAGGAATTGGTTATCGTTCAGGATGAATATCATTTTTAAACAAATATTGGTCACTAGCAAAAGGATATCAACAGTAATTAGTTCATGCTAAGCCAATGACTGTTAGTAACCAAACCCCTTTTTATGTAAAAGAAACAATTCATCATCATTCAACCATTTAATAGAGGTAAATCTAATGAATATATTAGATCTCATCTATCGCTATGACCAGTGGGGCATGAGGCAGAATCATGCAGGCCGTAAAAACAACAATAGACTCGATGACCCTAACTTATTACTAATATCAATGGGGCATGAGGCAGAATCATGCAGGCCGTAATATAATAATAAAATTATAGGGCTAACACATCTTTTAACCTATCGCTACTTCAACGATCTTGTAATGCGAACTATTCGTGAAAACGCTCGATATCGGTTAAAACAGCCGATTCAGGCATAGCGCATAGTTAAGGTCATGCCCTCTTAGGAACAAATCTACCAAATAACGATCCCCACTCCACGGTGCTAACAGTGAGGTGTGAGGCAGAATCACACACGCCGTGATAACGGGCCATGAAACAGTTTTCGCTAGCCAATAGATCTACTCAAAATCAGACACGCCTTGACCGCACGCTATGCACGATCAAGATTGATATAAAACAGCCGATAAAACATAACTCATCGTTTAAAGTACAGATTAGATCAGTTTAGATTAACAAATGATGGGTTAACAAAGATATAAGGCCGATCTAGATCAATCCTAATCGGGCGAAGTGATATTGCTTTAATTAAATATATAATGGAAGCAATAAGCAATATCGGTAATTTAATGAATCTATCCGAAGGAGCGCCACCCTTAGATAGAGCCGATAACTTGACCTTAATCTAGTTCGAACAGTGGAGGTCGATCAGATCGATGCAGCCGTACTTGAGCTAGACAAGAGTCGATAACTAACTCATATCAGAGTCATAGTGGAGGTCGACCGGATCGATGTAGCCGTATGAATAGAGGTATAAGCCATGACGGTACTTACAGACAAGCAGTGGAGGTCGATCGGACCGATGCAGCCGTACTTGGTGAAGAACTCGCCGAGATCTACTCTACTCCTACTTCTAAGGGGTGGCCACAGCCCAAAAAAGTAAATAACTGATATTTGATTGATTGTGTCATTTACAATAGCCGGGGTTTGATATTTATACCCGGGACTTATGCATGACTCCTATCTAAGCACGACTCATACAATCTTTGGCCCTAAGAGGAAACATTTCTAATTTAAGATAACTTGGACTCTAATATTTCCCCTTTTGTATAGTCCATCATGTCTTGTCCTAGCGCCGATCATAGCCTTTGTCATTATCTGCCAGCGCTGCCTGAAGAAAGCCGATTCCAGTGCTGCACTCGAATCAGCTAATTTCGATCTGCACGCAATCGATTCCCTGCTGACATGATCTTAGGGGCTTTCGAGTGTCTGTGACTCTTCTTCCAAATTTTGGTGTAAACATCTGTATAGGGCACCGGTGAAGTTCCTAATGCTTACTCAAATGTGCCAACCACCAAGTGTATCACCTTATGCACATGTGTTAGCATATTTTCATAAACATTTTCAAGGATGTTAGCACTCCACTAGATCCTAAATGCATATGCAATAAGTTAGAGCATCTAGTGGCACTTTGATAAATGCATTTCGATACAAGTTTTACCCCTCTTAATAGTACGGCTATCGAACCTAAATGTGATCATACTCTCTCAGTGTCTTGATCACGAAAACAAAATAGCTCCTACCATTTATACCTTTGCCTTGAGCCTTTTGTTTTTTCTCATTCTTCTTTTCAAGTCCAAGCACTTGATCATCACCATGGCATCACCATCATCATGATCTTCACAATTTCTTCATCACTTGGAGTAGTGCCACCTATGTTATAATCACTTTAATAAACTAGGTTAGCACTTAGAGTTTCATCAATTCACCAAAACCAAACTAGAGCTTTCAGAGGTGTGCAAACCTCACTAAACAATAGGCCTAAACCTAGAGCAAGCGTATAAGCGGTGGTCTAATCAACCTAAGCACTTCGCAAAGCACATACGCTAATCACCTAATGAATCACTAAGTACTATGCAAGTGGAGATCACTAAAATAGTGTATCAACAACCTTGGTATGTTTTCTCAGCTCTCCACTCCTCAAATGACCGGTTGAGAGGTCTATTTATAAGCTCCAAGTCGAAACTAGCTGTTGGGGGGGAAAACCCAGCTTTCAGCTAGCGACCAGACGTGGGTCACGCCTTCATCGGACGCGTCCAGTCCTCCCGACCGTTGGAGCGCGTGTGTTGATCGGACTCTGGGCCAAGTCCGGTCTCACTCAATCGAATGCGTCCAGTCGTGCTGGCGCCACTCTGAAACCTTTCTAGACATGATCGGACGCTACTTCTTGGTGTGTCCTGTCATCCTGCCGTCGCGTCCGATCACACTGAGAACGTTGTCGTGACGATGAACAATGTCACCTGTACGCCCGGTCACAGCTTTGCTTAGCGTCCGGTCATCGCATCGGTCACTGCGGTTGCACGGGCAACGATCGGACAAGTCTGGTGCCTTCGTGGCAGCGTCCAGTCGTCTCTGTCAAGCCCCTTCTTCGTTCGTTTCTTCGCGATCCTTGCGTCTGGCTTGGTTCCCATCTTTGTGCTTGGACTTTGCTTGATATCTTGAGTCTTCTCTTGTGCTTCTAGGGTTTTGCTTATGGTGTTCACCATGTTTGCTTGATCGTATCAGCCATAATACAATGTTTTTCTCTCACAACAAAACAACTTCAGCCGGCTTATAAGCCACAGAAACGATCAAGCAAACAAGGTGTTGATCGTCGGATCATCATGTCGCCATCATATCGTCTTCGTCCAAGTCACATCTTGCACCCTATTAAACTACAAAACAATTACTTGCAAATTCATTAGTCTAATTTGGTTGGATTAGCCATCAAACACTAAAATCCAAAGTAAATGAGCCTAAGACCTATTTTCCTTACATAGGTAACCTAGATCGTTAGGAATCCTAATCAAATAGATACCTAAGTTGAATAGGGATTCTAATCCAAATCCAAGTAGAAATGAATAAAAGTAAAAATGAGACAAATCTTATCCTAATTTTATTTCTTATCCAAATGTATTATATACACGAAGAGGTTTTTAGCTCTTTTTTCACCGAGTTCTAATTTTATTTTTCTCGGATCCCAACATAAAGCACACATCATTTTTTTTTCCACATTCGTTTTCTATCCTCTGATTCTGATCCGAGTCGTGTCGATCCCGGTTTCCTTTTTCTTTCCTCAGTTTTTTTGCTAGTACGGTTTCTGTAGTTTTTTACGTTTGGTTTCCGTTTCTTTTCTTCTTACTTTTTCATTTTCTCCACATTTCATGTACGGTTTTTGTTTTTCTTTTCTTTCTGCGCCTTCTTATTTTTCCTTTTGCCACTTTACGTTTCCTTTTTACTTTTTTTTGTTGATCTCCTATTCTGTTTTTGTCCGATTTCTATAAACATTAAAAATAAATAACAAATATATAATATTATGAATATATGAAATCTTGACTTCTTTTAAGATTAGCAAACATGTACAAACGACACACGTGTAAAAGCTATATGAAAAAAATTGAGCAATGACATAGTCATGTAGACGTGTAGGATGCTGACTGGTTAAGCGTGTCGGAAATGCTTACACCGAGCGTCCGGCCACCCGGGCGCTTGCTTAATGGGCCTGTAGACTGGCCCAGGCGGCCTCCCCAACTCCTACGCGTAATCGAGATTGTATCAATACTCCTGAACGCAGCGACTGCCTCCACCACGTCGTCCGGCCATCGCGGCTGCTACTCCACCTCGCTACTGTCGCGCGCTACTCGGCCCCCGCCGCGCGCACCTCTAGCCCCCTGCCGTCGCGCACATAGCTCGCTCCCCTCCCCCCGTCGCATGCGCCTCCCACTCCCTCCCATCGCTGGCCCTGATGCTGGTGCTGCTCGCTCTACCCGTCGCGTGTGCCGCTCGGCCAAGCCAAGCCTAGTGCTGGTGGTGCTGGCTGGTGGTGGTGCTCGCGCGTGCCGCTGGTGCTGGGTGCTGGTGGTGCTCGTGCGCCGCCGCTCGCCGCCGGCTCTGACCCCAATGGCTGCAATCGACCGGCCCCGACCTTTTCTCTTGTTGCAAACGTATGTTTCAAGTGTTTCTAATGTTTCATAGGTATGTTGCAAGTGTTTTTATACAGATGTTGCAAAAGTAGATCAGGATATTTCATATGTTGCAATGGATGTATACGTATGTTGTAAGCTCATGTTCTCAATGTTTCATCTATTTTTTCCGATGTATGTTGCAAGTGTGTTTATCTAGATGTTGCATATGTTTTCATACATATGATGCAAGTGTTTTATTTGGATGTTGCATATGTTTACAATGGTTTCAAGTGTTTTCAGGTGTTTTTGCAAGTGTTTCGGGCACATGTTTCATTTGTTTTCAGACGTATGTTGCAATTGTTGCATCTGAATGTTTCAAAACTAGATCGTGTGTTGTATCTCCCTTCTCGCCTTTCTGTTGTCTTGCCTCAGTGTCATGCGCGGGAAGCGAGTGCAGGCGGAGCCGGTGAAAGCCCTAGTTTAGTTTTAGCTAATTGATGAAACCTAAGTACTAACCTTTGTCAAGAGTGTCATATGGGCAAAGTTGGCACATACCAAGTGATGGAGCATGGTGATGAAGTCCATGGAGATGGAGATGGACATGTGTTGAAGATGATCAAGCTCAACATGGAAAACAAGAAAGAGAAAAATAAAAACTAAGATAATCAAGGCAGAGGTATCAAATAAGTTTTTATTTTGGCACTCAAGACACCATAGAGGGTGTGAGTGTATTTAGGTTCGATAGCCATACTATAAAGAGGGGAAATCTTTGGCTAAGCGGTTATCGAGTGCCACTAGGTGACATGATTCTTGCATATGCATTAGGATTCTAGTGTGCTAACAATTAACCCTTGAAAATGCTAACACACATGCACATTGGTGATACACTTGGTGGTTAGCACATGGAAGCAAGGGTGGTGAAGTTTGAGTGGAAAAGGAGGATTTCAGGCGTGACCGGATGCTGCAACTTGGATCGAACGCTAGTGCAACATGCGTCCGATGCTATTGAAACATTGACCAGACACTAGTGCAACATGTGACTGGATGCACCTGTGCAACTGTTCACAGACATGCAACACATGCGGCTGGATGACCTGGCGCTGGGTGAGTCCGGTCAGTAGTGACCGGACGCGTCCGGTCGCCAAAATACCTCTCTAGAACCTCTCTGGATCGCACCGGACGTTGATGCAACAATGACCGGACGCTACCGCAACAAGAGGACCGTTGGGCGCCAACGATTGAATTCAAATAAGTCTACGACCAGACGCTACTGCAACAATGACCGGACACTACTACAACTTCGATCAGACACTACTGCAACTTGCATCGTAGGCTATTGCAACAATGCACCTGACGCGTCCGGTCATCCCGACCAGCGAGTCTAGTCGTTTCGCAAGGAGCCCCCTCTTGTGCCTAACGACTCTATTTTGTTTGGGATCTTTAAATAGACCATGGCCGGCCTTGGGCTCTCTCTCTTGGCACTTTGACATATTGGACATCCTTGTGAGCCTAAGCATACACCTCCTACTCATCTCCATCATTGATTCATCATCATAGTGAGATTGGGAGTGATTCCTAATGCATTTGCTTTATTGACTGCATCTAATGGCACTTGGGGATCGTTGTGGCTGCGGAGTTCTTGTTACTCTTGGTGGTTGCTGCCACCTAGACGGCTTGGAGCAGTGGAGGAGCTTTGGCACGTGTTGGTGATTGTTCGTGGTCGGCTCTGATGATTGTGAGGGGTCTTGTACCTTCCCCGACGGAGAGCCGAAAGGTAACTCTAGTGGATGGCTCGTGTCATTGAGTTACCTCACTTGTGGGTATGTTCTTGCGGTGTCCAATTGTGTGGACGAGGTTCGTGCAACACCTCTTAACTGTCGAACCACCAAGTGTTGGTCAACACAATGGGGACTAACGTGTCGACAAGCACGTGAAACTTGGAAGAAAAATTGATTGTCTCTTGCCCTTTAGTAATGTCCCAGTGATTAAATTGATGCTCATCTTGTGATTGGTTCACTCCACTACGCGGCAGTATAATCACCCTACTCACTCGTTTACATTCCCACAAACTAGTTGTAGCAAGCTCTTTAGTATAACTAGAATTAAGGGCTTGCTTTGTAACTTAAGATCATCTAGTGCAGCTCTTTAGTGTAGTAAGTGTGAGAGCTCTTAGTGAGTAGTGACTTAGCTGTTTGTGTGCCTAGTGATTATAGTAACTAGAATTATTGGATAGGTGGCTTGCAACCCTTATAGAGCTAGAGCAAGTTTGCATTTCACTATTTGTCATACTAATCAAATTGCTCTAGTGATCTTATAGATTTTTTAAATAGTCTATTCACCCCCCCTCTAGCCATATTAGGACCTTTCAGTCGGTCCCCACTGGAGCAGGCAGGCGCAGTATACGAGACGTGGGCTAGTAGGCGCGGGACGTGGGACGGGGAGCAGCAGCGCGGGCATCCGAATGGGGGGCTAGCGTCCGGACGTCTGAGCGCTAGCGACGTCCCGACAAGCGCAAATGGCGGGTGGCCCTCTAAGTAACAGTACCGGTGTTGTTCAAGTATGTTACACACAAGCATACTGTATGTATGCCATAGAGTTAAGGCTTCAATTTTAGAAATTATATCCGAAAACATATGTCAGGTATGGTGGTTCATCTTGAATTCGAGGGAGCTCAAATTCAACAAAATTTTATATTTTCCAAAAAACATTTTATGTGAAAATACCTCTTATCATGATGATGAATTGGTCAACTCCATGACACATGGTTTGTTACAAAAAGTTTTGGAGTTGTGAATTTTGAATTTGGGACAGAAAGGGAAAACATTTGACTTAAGTTTGTCCTAACAACTACATATAACACACATTACAAGAAAATATTTAAAATATTGGTGTTTTTATATTTATATTACACAAACACATAGAATGTTAAATTCATCATGTTGTTTCTATTGTGTTCTGCAACTACAAATACTTAATACCGAAATATCCCATCATACGAGCAATTTGGAATGATCTCTGGAATATTGACAAGTTTAGATAAAGCCCTACTCAACCAAGGTGCAGTAAGCATGGCTAAAGCCATTATCAAGGACACTGGCCCTTTCCTCAAAATCCCGTGTAGAATCTGGTAACTATGAGAGGTAGAATTTTTTTCCCACCCGTTGCAACGCACGGAAATATTTGCTAGTAAAAATATAAAATATAAAAATATCACCTCCTGTCATACTCACATACCCGCTCCGTGGCGTGGAAACCAAAGAATCAGAGATGTCCTGTTCGCTTATGCTGAAATTTGGCTTATGCTGAATTGTTGTGAGAGAAAAACACTATTCCATGGCTGAAAAGTAGCTCAAGCGAACAGGGCCCAAGTAGTCGAGTAGACCTCTCCGTCTTCTAAACTGCCCTTAGGGCTGTTTGGCCAATTCATCCCAATCCGATGAGCTCAAATGTTCCCAACCCACGTGGATTGGGATGAACTGGACTGTATGCAACAATCCATCAAGAATTTAGGGAATGTATTGGATAGACTAAAGTTAAAACATATTTAGATCCATTAGTACTAATGGATAGCTAGCTAATAGCTAATGCCATTAACTATTATCTAACTAATTATTATCAGGGACCCTATTTGGATCCACCTACTAATATATCGCTAATATAGGTGGAGCCAAAAAAACCTACTAGTTAAAACCCTTTAGCTAGTTAGTTGGCCCATTAGTAGGTCCGTTGGACCCACTAGTACTACATATATTGAATTATTTTATTGGCAAAAAAAGATATTGAATTATTTCATTCGTAAAGTAGAAAACACAAAACTTATTACCATTTTAGTTTCTTCTAGCTAAATTATCTTTCGGTAATGCTTAATTGAGGGAGAGCGTCTAGATGGACGGATCCCAACCCGCCGGCCCGCATCGCCCGCGAATCGCAATCCGCCGCTGCAGCCCGGCACCAGACGCTGTCTCCCAGTGTCAAGCGACTCGTGCCCCTCCCAGTCCGTTATCCTTCCCCGTCCATTGTCACGTCCCAGACCTAGCTAGAGGCTGCCTGGACCGGTGTACCCTGGGAGCTGAGTGCTAGGTGCGGCGGCCAGCGGGGCCTAGTGAAGCGTGGCGCCGTGGGCAGGATCCAGTTATCCAAGGCCACTGCCGAGGTCCTTGCCGCCGATGAGCTCCACACCGGCGACCGAGCTCCACGCCGGCATTGAGAAGATATACTATAACTGCCATATAATAGATGGAATTATATTTCAAAATTTTGTGCACCTCAGAGAAATTAGTAACATTGAAGGATGTAAATGTTCTCTTCTCACAGGTAGTAACTCTGCAAGCACAGCTGGCGTCACTCAAAGCTCAAGCATTACAAGGATACACAAATGGGTATTCGATGTCAAGCACTCAACAAGACAATATTTATGAGAATAAGTTCATGGATTACCTGAAAGGAGAAAGCAGAGCGCTACATCCTGCAGAATCTTGCACTCCTGTCAATGATGAAGGCCAGCACTACTTACTTGTACTTCTATGCAATCCCCCCAGCTTCATAGCCCACATAAGTACACGCCTGAATATGCAGCTTACTTCAACAATGACAATGACCCTTCACCCGCCATGTTTTCTTCCAATCTGCAACAGGACGTGCAAAAGAATGCGCATTATTGTACTGAGGAACTCCAGTCAATGGCATTTGCCTATCTGAACTAGTTGTTTTCAGTAGTTTATATACAGATTCCAGCAATAAAGAATGATGACCTATAAATGGGGATCAAATTCTAAGCCATGGATAGGTAAAGTAGAATGCTTCATGAGGAGAGCACAGCTGAATGCAGCAGAGTAAAGAAAATATAATTCTGTTTTCCCCCAGTAGCTCTTGAAGCAGTTAAACGCTCAAAGGTTGTGTTTTTGTAGTTGTAGTGAATTAGTAAGAATCTAGAGTTACTGAAACCCCAAAGTTTTAACGCGTGTGCAGCACCATCTACTAATAAAACACCTAGTTCAGATATAAGCCTACTGTATACAAAGAACAAACATGATAGCCATAGATAGCAGCACAATCTATCTATAAGCCTAGAATTTGATTTTAGTGAAATGGTGAAGGCATATTTCCTCAAAAAAAAAAAGGAGAAGGCAAATTGATACATGTAAATTGTAATTATAGTAAATCCTAAAGGAGATCGGGTTAAATGGCCACCGTTTCACATGGAGCAACGAACAAGACAACCCGACACTCACAAGGATTGATAGACTCTTCTGCACCACGGTTTGGGAATTAACCTTCCCAACGTGTTTCCTCTACTCCCTGCCTTCTCTCATGTCAGACCACACACCCCTCCTGCAGGGGGAGCTTGAGCACTACCGCAACCCGTCCTTTCGCTTCGTAAATTTTTGGGTACACATGGACGGCTTCAAGAAATTGGTGGAACAGGTTTGGAACAGAGCCGCCCACTCTGCCTTGCCTATCAAGCGGCTGCATATAAAGTTGGCAAGGGTGGCAAAAGGCATCAAGAGATGGCGCAAGGAAAAGATTGGAGACACACGGCTGCAACTTGCCATTGTGATATTACAGCTTGAAGCAGCATAGGAAACCATGACACTCACGGCACAGGAATTTGACTTGCACCGCCGGTTAAAAGCAAGAAGTATGGGACTTGCAGCCATAGAAAAATCAAGAATTAGACAACGCTCCAGACTAACATACATCCGCAGTGGAGATGCCAACACAAAAATTTTCCACATTCGTGCCAGCACAAGAATGAGGAAAAACTACATCCATTGCCTGCACTCGGAGGGGGGAGTAGCTGTTACCTATGGTGATAAAGAAAAGGTGATTGCAGATTACTTCTCAAGCCACCATGGCTCGGTCACGCAGAGGTCATCAACCTTCAACTGGTCTGCACTTGGCTATGTCCCAAGAGATCTTTCGATGCTAGAGGCACCGTTCACGCAAGAGGAGATCAAAGACACAATAACTTCCATACCATCTGATAAAGCACCAGGTCCAGATGGCTTCACAGGCGCCTTCTTTAAAACTTGCTGGGACATTGTTCAGGAGGACATCACAGCTGCCCTGAACAGCCTATTCATGCTTAACTCCCAAGGTTTTGAGCTGCTGAACTCAGCAAACATTATCCAGCTCCCAAAGAAAGCGGATGCCTCTCGAGTAACGGACTTTCGGCCAATAAGTCTCATACACAGCTTCGCGAAGATTTTTGCCAAACTTCTTGCAAACAGACTAGCGCCCAAGCTGGACTCCCTAGTTTCAAAATACCAAAGTGCCTTCATAAAAAAAGGAGCATCCAGAGCAATTTCATTTACGTCCAAACAATGGTGCGGACCTTGCAGAAAATGAAGTTGCCGGCCCTATTCTTGATGCTCGACATCCACAAAGCCTTTGACACGGTCAGCTGGAGCTATCTTCTAGAGGTTCTGCAGGCACTAGGTTTTGGACCGCGATGGTGCGAGTGGGTGTCCATCTTATTCCGTACCACCTCGTCGAGAGCGCTGCTAAATGGACAGCAGGGGCCGGCCTTCAGCCATAGGAGGGGGTCCGGCAGGGGGACCCCCTGTCGCCCATGCTGTTAATTCTCGCCATGGACCCGCTACAACGCCTGCTAGACATGGCAACACAACACAACGTCCTCACCGCCCTGCCCCTACCAGCAGCAAGATGGAGAACTTCCATGTATGTTGATGATGAAGCAATTTTCATTAACCCACTCAAGGAAGATCTAGAGGCCACCACGACCATCCTGCACGAGTTTAGCAAAATATCGGGCTTGCACATAAACTTGCAGAAGAGCTCTGTGCACCCGATCAGATGCCAAGATATCGACCTAGACCATGTCCTTGCCTCCTTCACTAGGCTAAGAGAATCCTTCCTGTGCCGCTATCTGGGGCTACAGCTACATACAAGATCCTTACAGAAGGTCCATGTACAACCCCTCATCGAGCGCATCAGTCACAATCGGAAAACGGTAACAAGGCTGGCTTCTGGCATCATAGTTGGCTTGACGGAGAGGCGCCTAGATACTTGGCGCCACACCTGTTCCAATTAGTGCGCAGGAAGAACATGACAGTGAGTCAGGAACTACGCAATGGCAATTGGATACGATCACTGCGAGCGCATGTGACAACAACAACACAGCTCCAAGAATTTATTGGGCTTTGGATCAGATTGCAAGGGGTGCAGCTGCAGTCTGGTGTGCAGGACACAATCACTTGGAAGTGGACAGCCGATGGAGTTTACTCCACACGTTCGGCATACTTGATTCAATTCAGAGGATCCCATCGAAAATTCAAGCACGAACTCATCTGGAAGGCGCAAGCAGAAAACAAATGCAAAGTGCACGCTTGGATCCTAATGCACAACAAAGTCCTAACAGTAGACAACCTGCAAAAGAGGGGATGGCCTCATCAGGAACATTGTGTTTTGTGTAATGGACTTTTGGAGACAGGGCTTCATCTCTCTTTGCTTTGCCCCTTTGCAAAGGCCGTTTGGGGCCAAGGGTTATCTTGGGAAAATCTCATGGTGCAGCTGACGCAGCAAGACCACGCCTGCATTGCCGAATGGTGGGAAGATGCAGCAAGCAAGATCCCAAAACAGGAATGCAGACGTTTCAATGGAGTACTAATGTATATTGTGTGGAACTTGTGGAAGGAGAGGAATAGGAGGATTTTTTAGAACGAGTTCAAGACGGCACAGTAGGTTGCCTCATTGACCAAAGATGACATTGTGCAAAGGCGCAGGGCTTTTTCCTTTGCGGGGTGAAAAAACTGACGGTGGGAGGGGTGTATCTACTTTGGTCCTAGGACCGGTGTGATTGGCCCAATGGGTGCTATGTGTACATAAAACACTCTCTTTCCTATACTTAACTGAGCGGCAGAGCTCCTGCCTTTTCTTCCAAAAAAAATTATAGTAAATCGTGAGGTTTGTCAACCCCCATATCATAGGATCCTTTTCTTTCTGCTTTTGAAAAGACAGGATTGATATGGCAAATTCTGTCTTCGGGATTAAGAAAGAAGCATATGAGTTGCAAAGGGAAACTGAAGAACATCTGCAAGTGGAGTGCAAAAAACTAGCACGCATGACAAAGGTACTTGTTTTGATGTAGTACATAAATCACGATGTTTGGAAAAGCTTCTCTCCAGTTCTATTCCACCTTTTCCGAGCAAATATGCAGACTAAAGTTGAGGTCAAAATGTGATGCTTCTCTCTGGGCTATAGGTTGTTTTTCAAGGACAAGATTCCCAATACACTCTAGTTCAAAAAGTTAGCCCCCCATTACACAAGGGCAGAATAACTAAATGGTTTTGTATTTCTCTAGCTGGATAATTTGGAAACTTAGGAGCTAATCTGACTAAAGATGACATGTTTGGTGGCAGAGAGTGATTAGTCAGAAATTTATCAGGCCTTGCGGATTTCCCTTTCCCCAATGAATGACGAAAGCTATGCAATTGAACAGTTTGAGATGCAGAGGAAACACCAGTTCATAAACTGATTTTTATATTGAAACAAGGAACTACTTTGCACTAGGATGGTCCCAGGAAATGTACTGGCCATGCTCTATTAGTATTGGCGCCTCACGGTGGTGGAATGGTGCCTTTGAGCCATGGGGTCTGACGCTGTAGTGCCCTGCTCCACTTGACGGAGCTTGTGCTGGTGGGAATGGACACCGATAAGATGCCGTATGCCGGTGAACATGGGAAGGGGGAAGGATAGTTAACTTATTCTTACACATGGGACCCATCGTTCATGGAAGATTGTGTCAGCTGTAAAAGGATGAACATTGGAGGAGTAATCTTCTATACTAGCTATTGACGATGTGGAGATGACATCGTGACAATTGACAGTATAACTTAGAGCTAGCAACATGAATTTAGTTGTCCGAGAGGCCTATAAGCACAACCGAATCCAAAAAGAAGACGAGGAGGAATCGTGCTGTAAGGTTTAAGGCTTGAGATGATTTGATGTGAACTTGCGAAGAAAGGTATTTGCTCCATACATATGTTGTAGCATTGAATAAAAATGGGGAACCTACGTGCTGTATCCGTGCGGCATTCCGCCGAACAGGCGACGTGCTAGCTGTCCGGAGCGAGTGAGAGATACCTTGCATCGGGAGCGCAGAGGGAGGGAGGGAGGGAGGGAGAGGTTTCACCTGACTAGCAAGGTGCTTGCCATTGGTGTCACTCGAGCAAAGCACCTCCTCCGACTGCAGGGGCGCCCTTGCAAACTCGATCGGAGGCTGATTATTGTCAGCCTGTCTCCTGTTGGCAGCGATGCGACGAGAGCGAGAGTCAGCAAATGCCCGTGTGTGAGGGGCTGAGGGCACAGTGGTTGTGCATTTCGGTTCAAATCTTGAATATGGCCCAATATAAATGTTTCGGCCCACTTTCTTGGAACTAATTTCTTTCCTTTCCCATTCTATTTATCTCAAACAAAACTAGCAAGCAACAAATATAAAATATCATCTTAAAGTTGTTTTTTTAAATAGTTTTATGTGAACAATAAACTTTAAAGAAAACAAGTGGACATGCACAAGCGACATGCGAGAAAATTGAAATTTTGTCCTTATGGCAAGTGGATTTGGTCCAAATACCATCAAATTTATGGGCTTCGCCTGAATGCCCTTACAAAACATGTACCACCAGCTAAAATGTCATTTCACAATTTTGATATTCATTTAGTCTTGTTTTGAAAATATGTCACCTAAAGTTTCGGTTTTGTCCCTAGGCGCTTTCTCTTTCGTTCATCCATCTCTCTTCTTGTTCTTCAGCAATGCCAACAAGAGCGCCGCCGCCGTTCAACCCCACACGCCACCCACTAGTCCCCAGTGCTGCCCCGCTCGCCTCCGGCCATGAGCCCGGAGAGGAGGGGTGAGAATCGAGCTCCCAAAATCCGATTAGAGATGTACGCACCGGCTACCTTTGCCCTGCCAGCAGCCGTCTCCCACCGGCCTGCAGCTCGTCGCGGCGCTGCTGCCTTCTGGCAGCGCCCGGCCACGGCGTAGCCACAGTGCCACCCGCGGCTACCGCGCCTATCGCCTGTCGGAGCCCGCGGCTCGCCTCCTCACTGGCCTCCTGTCGAGCCCCCCGATCCGTGCACTCGTCGCCGGCGACCGGCCAACTGCCCACCGCCAGCTAGGGTTTTGGCGAGGAGGCACCTACGAGTGGTGTCGGCTATAGGCCTCATGCTGGGCTACTTGGCAAAGTAGAGAGTGGCATCGTCTGGAGTGGTGGGACGGGCACCTGGCTTGGGACCGCTGCCAGACTCCCGTGCTGGCGATGCTTGCGATGAGGTGGCTGCTAGACTCTCGTGTCGGTGATGCTTGCGCTGGGGTTGAGTGGAGCTCATCGTTGTTTCAGGATTAAAAGTCTTGGGAATACAAATCAAGATGATTACCTCCGGGGGCGGATATGAGCAATTGAAGGCCCTCATTTGCTTTGGCCAGATGAATGAAATGTTGGAAGCAAATAGCTCTGCGGCCCGCACCATGACATCCTTCTTCGTCAGTCATTCCGGCCTCTCCCGGGTCCCGTCGTCATCACCTCTGTAGTCAAAACCCGGGTGGGCCCACTCCTTGTAGGGCTGGAATGGCTCACTATGAAGCTTGCTGCCACCAGTTCACCTCTAATTTCCATGCCTCTAATCAAGTCGAGGAGCTCCATCACTTGTTCCATTTCAGCACTATTCGGTTTCTCCGACTAGCTCCTCTGGTTCTCCGAGATATGGTGGACGTCACAGCGGATTGCAGGGTGGCTCTATTTCATGTAGAACCATTTAGAGTTCCACCCTTTTAGAGAAGTGTTCAGCGGTACGTTGATATACTCATGGGCCATTCCATCCTAGAGCTGCAAGTAAACACCGCCGACCACCTTGGAGCCACCGCTGCCTTTCTTCTTTAACCAGAATAGGTGTTTGGAGAGGTTGAAATGAGGCAGAACCCTAGAAATGACTCACAGAAATGGATAAAGATTGAGATGTGCAATATGGTATTTGGGTGGAGATTGCACAAACCCCAAAGCTCCATCAAATCCCTAAGGAATGGGTGAATAGGAAATCTCAACCCACGCCAGAAATAATCGTCAAAGACTACAACTTCATCGGTGTTAGGCATTGGGAAGGGCTCACCAAGGGCTGGCCGCCATCTGGCGGTTACGCGGTCAGGGAGAACACCGGCTTCCACCAATCTATTTAACTCCGCTTCTCCTGTACGCAACGGCACCCACTCTTCGTCACGTCATGCTTCGCTTCCCGCTTTCTTTGGGCTCGTCTTCTTTGATTTGGTGTTTCCCTTCTTTGGCGCCATCCCTCGGAGTCGATTAGGGTTTGGCGGTGGAGGTTACTGTGGATGCAAATCTGGAAATGCGAGAGCTTTGGAGGAAGGCAAAGTGGCAAAGGTGGGAGCGCGGGGTGCGGTGGTACTGTTATAAAAGCATTTTGCCCACCTCTTCATAGTCTAGGGTTTTTGGGAAACTGTTCCCGCAATTTGTGTCTCTCCAAATCCTCCATTACAGCAAGGTGGGCCATAACGTGGGCTTTTGTGCAACCACAGCCCATGTTACCCATTTATCGACGCCGTCAGTTGCTACTTGCTGAATAACCACCGACTTCACCGCCATTTATTGAGGCTCAGTAATCGACATTGTACATCCATTACTCCAGTTTCTTCTCCATGATTTGATTTCTCTGATATCTCCGCTGGCAGCTCGGGGACTAGCTGCCTGCTCGGCTGGTTTTTGAGTGATTTTCTGTTTCTGACCCTGGCACCCACGTGACTGCATCACCTACTATCAGGCTCGGGGACTAAGTGGGCACACTTCACCTTACGGTGAATGTGCTTTGTCTCTTTGTGGGTCGTGCCCAGGGACTGGTTGCCTACTCGACTGGTCTTTGATTGTTTTTCTGTTTCTGACCCTAGCACCACGTGACTGCGTCACCTACTGTCAGGCTCGGGGACTAAGTGGGCACACTTCACCTCATAGTGAATGTGTGGGATCTTTTCTCGAATACTAAATGCCTATAGAAGAAGACTGACTCCTACATCCGTGGTCGAACTCAAAGTGGACACACTTGGTCCACTGCAAAGGAATTTTCAATTCAGAACTTGAGCTCCTTACACCCTTATGGGAAGCCATACTTGGGTCACGTTGCTCGACGATAGGTCACGCTGCTTGGCGATGGTTCACACTATTCGGCGACGGTTCACACTGCTCGGTGATAGGTCACGCTGCTCGGTGACGGTTCACACTGTTTAGCGATGGTTCACACTGCTCGGCGACAGGTCACGCTGCTAGGCAACTCATCACAGTGGTTGGACCATGAGTTTTATAGCTTGGCTTTATTCATACCTGCTTTGGATGAGCTCAAGACGGCGTTGCACAATGGGTACAAGGCGCTCGGGGACTAACTGTGGGGGGTACGACCCTAGATACCCATGACAGACCACATGGGTTACGCCTAGGAATGAAAACAGATCGAATACAGATGGATATCACCGATATTACATTTGTTTTCATATTTTTGTCTGGATTCAGATTTGAATACAAATAGTGTCAACTATGTTGGATAGGATATGATTGGATATCGACATCATAAATATACGATTTGAGTATTCGAATATGGATACGGTATCGGATGTTGGATATCCGGACTCAGATACGGACAGATCTCAGCCCCTATAAACAGATTCGGTTTCGAATATAGTCAGAAAATATTCATACCATTTTCATCCCTAGCTATGCCCCCTAGAGTGGCCCAGCCCACAAGACAAAGCCTTGCAGGGCATGACTCTGCTCGACGTCTCCCACAAGATATCAAGAAGATATCCTGAAGATACTACGAGATCTGTTAGGATATGTATGATCCCAATATTCCTGTAATCAGTTATTACTTTCTGGTTATCCTTCAGATCTAACTGACTTGTAACCCTACTCTTCGGACTATATAAGGCGGGCAGGGACCCCCTCCAAACTCATGCAATGTCATATGATAGCGAATACAAACCAACAGACCACAGGAGTAGGGTATTACGTCATACTAACGGCCTGAACCTATCTAACTCGTGTGTCTCTGTTGCCTTCTTGTTCTTGATCTCACGCTCCTCTACTGATCAATCTACCTTCGTTGGATACCCCTTGGAGGACTACCAATGATATTCTGTTGATAGTAATTCTATGCATCAAGTATTTTCAATCAACTCTTATAACCTAATGCATCAAACATAAAGGATTCAAGTAATATTTTGTAAAACATGGGAGACTTAGAATGCTCTGGGGCTTGCCTTTGAGAAAAGAGGTTGGTCGGTGATCTAGGCACTTAGGGAGATCTTAGAGAGTCAGCTCCTCTTCTCCTAGAGTTGTGGCTAGAGGCATCTCCTACTAATCCTCCTCCTCTTCTTCATTGAACTCCAATAGAGTTATCTCTTCGGATGATCCTATATGCATGAGCATACAATAAGATATCATGAATGCATATATGAGGATATGTATAATATGGTATGATGTAATGAATGCATCCTCATAAGTGTTTTCAATGACTTTGCATTTAAGTAACAGCAAGTTGCAACTTATTTTATTGGGTAGGTGCATATCTCTTTTCTAATAACTAAACAAACACTTATGTAAATCATTTTCTGGACTACTAGACAACAGTCACTTATTTTGACCATAACTGGAGTTATACACATCAAAATAATATGGTTGTGGATATTCTAGAAAGCTTATGAAATTCTTACAACTTTCTTTTAATCATCTTAATGCGATTCAGCAGTTATCTAGGTCAAACAAATCAATCCCTCAGATCTATCTAGAGAGCAAGCATTTCTAACAGCCATACTTCTTAAACCATAAGGCCTATGATTATAAAAATTTAACACAAGGTAGATCAATAAGTTATATACAACTTTGTTATTAACCAGTTTTACAGAAAAGACCATTATCATCATGAAATTATTAACTCAACCAAAACTATACATGCAGCCATCTAGTTAAATTATAAAGCAATAATTGACTAGTTGCATACAACCAAATGCTTTTAAGCCTTATTAATAATATCAATAGATCATATGTATCACAAGTACCCTAGAAAACATCATGGTCAAACATAACTAACTTATTTATATCCATTTATTATTTTCCTTAAATAATAGGGTGATTTAAAGGATAAATAATTCTATTGCTTAATAAATTTTGATAAAATTATAGCAGCCTACAAATGACCTCAATAGTCCATTGTACAAATTTCATGCTATTTGGATAAGTACAACTACCTCTACAAACATGACAAGTTACATAGGCTGATTTTAGCAAAAATAGTTTAGCATAGTGAAAAGTGTCCAACAACATATTTAATATTTTTCTTACATTCCTCCAAGCATAAGAATACTGTGTCAAAATTTGCATGACCATAGGTCATGTATTTTTACCTCAATTAATTTCACTAGAAACTAGCAATTAATTAGAATTAAATATGAAGACCATATGAAAAGTATGTTTACTATACATTTAATATTTTTCCTAGCTAGATCATGTCAACAAAAGACCAGCAAAATTGGAATCATAATTTTATCACTTTTCTAGCTTAAGTTATGCATTTTACAAGATAGAAACCATTTAAAAAGCATTTATCTAGCTATATTTTATTCTCCTAGTAAAATAATAGAAACAATGCATCTAATATTTTTATCAAATACTACACTTCAATATGAAACTAACAAAATTTGGTTCACCAAAATTGGACATTCTTAGCTTAGGATATGAATTTTTGAAACATGCATTCAAATCTATGAAATAAATCAAAAAATCAAATTTATACACACTGACAGCCGGGGCCCGTGGTCAACGGGGACCCACCCATCAAACACACAGAAGTAGAGGAGGTGCTTCGACCAGCGATATCTCACCGGCGACGAAGACAAGACCTACGTGCTTGTCTCATCAAGCCACGTCGATAGGTGTGGTCGGCTAGCCTGGAAGTAGCTCACCGGTGGCAATGGCAGATAGCGGTGGTCATGCGGCAGTACACCGGTGTCCTTCAGCCACCACATGCTCTGGTGAGGTGCTCTATAGCTTTGTGGTAACCCATCGGATCTACCTAGGTGGCTAGGGTTCCGGTGATGAGATGGCGAGCTCTAACCACGTGCATGCCCGCGCGGCGGTGCTCTCCCCATTCCAGTGAGATGGCGGCGGGAGAGAGGTCTCCATCATGCCATTAGCTAAACCTAGGGTTACCCTACTAAAGGCACAAGAGTATAGAGGTACATGGTCGACTAGCTCGATGGCGATGAGCTCTAGTGCCACGATGGCAATGGCGGCCGCGCATGGAGTGGCGAATCGTTCTAGCACCGACATGCAGTAGCGTCAACCCTCACTTCGACCTACGCTACTAGACATTAGTAGGGTGCTAGACCAAAGGAGATGGATGCATGCAGGGCAGTGGAATGGCTTGGCCACTATGAGCATGGAGCTCGGCGGGGCTCTGGTGATGGCGCGTGGGCGGCGAAGCAAAATACGCCCTTACCCTGGCTCGGCAAGAGGGGCAAGCTGGTCAGGGTGGAAGAGGTGACAATGGTAGAGCTATGAGTGAGATGGATTGGACAGTGGTACGGTGGTGATTCCATGTGAGCTCAACAAAGGTGCGGCGGCAACGGCGGCGCTGCGGTTCCGCATGGGCGCGGTGAAGGCGAGGCACAGAGAGGGCGAGAGTGAATGAGCACGGTGGGTGCGTGGCACTTAAGGGCGCGTGTTGGCCTAACCAGCTAGGCCGACATCGATGTACGGCCACCATGTGGCATGCGTAGCCTGCCATGGTCGGACACTGACGGCTACGTGGACGCGGCTATCAGAGGCGATGAACGTGACTGACAGAACTACTTCACACGACTGTAACTCCTAAACTGTTCATCCAATGCAAAAACTTCTTTAACAAGAATTGTAGAGCTACACGAGATCTACAACATTGGTAAAAGGACTTTGGCCTAAATCCTAATGGTTCACTAGTAATATCATCCCAAATGCCACACTTGAAACTGTAAATGCAGTTTAGACTTAGAAAAAATTTCAAGCCTTCAAAACAGCATTTCTAGCTACTTGTGAGCTATTTTTGAGCATGCAATGCACCGAATTAGGCCTTGACCCAAAAATAAAAGTTGTTTATTTAGTCAAGTACTACAACTTTACTTAAGGGTGCACTAACATGCAAATAATCTATGCTATGGTTCAACTTAGGTCAAACATACAACTTGAAAATGAAAGCCTACACTATAACCATGACTTAGAGGCCAAATTGGTCCAAGTCATGAATACCAAAGTTGTTCTATATGACATTCTAAATATGTTTAAGGTACTCCTAAGGTCCCACAAACATTTTATACATTGGTCACATGTAAATCCTAGCATATGTGAGCATTAGCATATATATATGAATCAACATTCCATGTGACAAAGTATAAGAATGGGATGAAATTTCATATGCTCATGTTCATGAATGCTTGGATGATGCTTGTGCTCATGAAATGCAAGTGCAAATTGCAATGCTTAACACAGAGGTGTTACAATTATCACCACAATAGAAACTATTCAAGCAGCCATCTAGTTGAATTATAAAGCAATAATTAACTAGTTGCATATAACTAATTACTTCTAAGCCTAACTAATAACATCAACAGATAATATGCATCACACGCACCACATAAACACATCATGGTTAAATATAACTAATTTATTTACATTCATTTATTAATTTTCTTAGATAATAAGGGGATTTAAAGGATAAATATTTCCATTACTCAATAAATTATGAAAAAATTACAGTAGCCTACATATAACCCTAATAGTCTACTGTACAAATTTTATGCCATTTGTATAAGTATAGCCATATTTACTAAAATGACAAGTTATATAGGCTTATTTTAGCAAAAAATTGTTTAGCCTAATGAAAAGTGTCAAGCAATAGATTTAATATTTTCTTACTTTCCTCCTAGCATAAGAATACTGTGTAAAAAATTTCATGATCATGTGCTATGTATTTTTACCCCATTTAATTTCATTAGAAGCTAGCCATTAATTAGGATTAAATAGGAAGACCATATTTCAAGTATGATTATAGTAGGTTATATATTTTTCATAGTTAGATCATGTTAACGCAAGACTACCAAAATTAGAATCACAATTTTATCACCTTCCTAGGTCAAGTTATGCAATTTATAAGATAGAAACTATTTTAAAATCACTTATATTGCTCAATTTAATCCTCTAGAAAAATACCCTTAATAGTATATTTCATATATTTTTTCAAATATTACACTTCAAGATGAATCTAACAAAATTTGGTTCACCCCATTTGGATATTCCTAGCTCTAGATATAAATTTTTGAAGTTTGTAACTGAATTTGTGAAAAAAAATTAATAAAGAAAATCAAATTTCAAATCGGGCGCTACAGCTAGGTACACCCGGTGTATACACCCCGCTGCGACTAATGACTGGGCCCTATAGGTCAACTGACCCCATAAGTCAGAGAGACATAGGCAGGGGCTAGCTTTGATCGGTGAGAACTCACCGATGGTGAGGTCACCAATGACGAGGTCAGCACCAACGTGTTCCCCATCCCATTCCACACCTACAAGTACCCTCAGTTTGCTCAGAGGATCTCTGAAGCTAGCTCGCTGGTGAGCATGGCGGCTCAGCGGCGGCGTGTGGTGGTGCTTTGGCCATCACTAGCGATGGCATGGCTAGGCAAGCATGGCTACGACATCTATAAACCCTAGCAAAGCTCTACGACATGGATTAGGTTAGGGTGGAGCGACGATGAAGCTTGGCCGCGTGCATGGTAGCACGGCGACGCGAGTGCAATGGTGGCATGGTGGCGTTCCGCTCTATTAAGGCCGGCATTGGCCTTAGGCTCTTGCCTCAAGCTAGACCTAGCTCTAACCTAACCCTAACATCTAGAAGCGTGCAAGGAAGAGAACAAGGCTTGCACAGCCATAGCGGCGTGCATGGTGACGACGCTCTTGGCTCATGGCGGTGCGGCTCGTGTTCCGGCAATGGCGACAAGGTGTGCATGACCTGGCGCGGTCGGCCACGATGGCCAAATGATTCAAATCGACTAAGTGTCGATTCAGTTGATTGACAGCGCTACTTCATTCCTCTATATCTCCTAATCCAGTTCGAGTTAGCAAAATTGATATTAGTTAAAGTTATAGAGCTATGTGAGATCTCCAACTTTGCTTTAGGAACCATCATCTAATTCTTACTGGTTAGCCAAGGACAAAGCTCCCAAGTGAGGCACATTGAAACTGAAAACAGCTTCAAGACTTAGCGAAATTTCAAGTTTTGAAAACTGCATTTTGTTGATAATTGTGGGCTCTATTTGACTATGTTAGACACTAAATTAGCATATGACCCTTAAATAAAGTTTGTTACCCATGATGTGAACTACAACTTTTATTTAGGTCACATAGCCATGCAAACACTCTAAGCTACTATTCAACTTTAGTCAAACTAGTATCATGAAAATGGCATTTCAAATAAAACCAACACTTGAAGCAAATTTGGTCTATCATGAATATAAACATTATTCCAGTTACCATCCTAGATGTGTCTAAGGTGTTTTTATGACCTCACAACCATTCCATACATTGGTCATACATGATTACAAGCATATGTAAATATATAAGAAACATCACATGTGATAAATAGAAGGTAAATGAAATGAAACTTCATATGCTCATGCTCATGAATACTTGGATGATGCTTGTGCTCATGAAATGCAAATGCCAAATGCAATGCTTAACACTGGGGTGTTACAATTCCTCTATTGTCTTTATGGGTCAATTAAAAAATAAGCTCTACTTAGTTGATTTCAATAAAAGTAAAGCTAAGCTTGAGACTTATTTAGTGGCAAAATCTAGCATAGGTTGGCTTTGGCATCACGGATTAGCCCATGTTGGGATGAGAAAATTGGCCAAACTTCTAAAATACGAACACATCCTTGGACTAACAAATGTTCACTTTAAGAAAGATAGGATTTGTAGCGCTTGTTAAGCCAGAAAGCAAGTAGGTGTACCTCACCCACCAAAGAGTATCATCACCACCAAGCAACCATTGGTGCTAATTCACATGGATCTCTTTGGACTGGTCGCCTACCTAAGCATCAGGGGTAACAAATATGGTCTTGTTATTGTTGATGATTATTCCTATTTTACTTGGGTATTCTTTTTGTATGACAAGTGTCAAGTTCAAGAGAAGGTGAAGATATTTGTTAGATGGGCACAAAAGGAGTTTGGTCTCCCAAACAAGAAAGTCAGGAGTGACAATGGGATCGAATTCAAGAACACCCTTGTTGAAGAGTTTCTTGATGAAGAGGGCATTAAGGATGAGTTTTCAACTCCATACACCCCTTTTGGTGTGATATGGCAAGGACAATGCTAGATGAGTACAAGACGTCGGACCTCTTTTGGTGCAACACCATCAACACCGCTTGTCATGCCATCAACCGTCTCTACCTACACAAGAAGTTCAATAAAACTTCACATAAACTTCTAACAGTAACAAACCTAAGGTATGTTACTTTAGAGTATTTGGTTGCAAGTGTTTCATACTTAACAAGAAACCCAAAACCTCTAAGTTTGCACCTAAAGATGATGAAGGTTTTCTTCTTGGTTATGGATCAAATGAGCATGCCTGCCATGTTTTCAACAAAACCTCCAGGAGAGTTGAAATTGCGGTAGATATGGCATTTGATGAATCTAATGGCTCTCAAGTAGAGCAAGTTTATTTAAGTGTTGTAGGAAAGGAGGATCCACCATGTAAAGCAATCAAGCAATTGGCTATTGGTGATATTAGACCATAAGAAGATCAAGCTATAGATGCGGAGATTCCTCAAATTGCTGCTGCACCAATTTCCGCTGACGTACTTGATACAGTACAGCAGCAAACCCATGCTGCAACTTCACCACATGGTAGTGCCATGCCTTAGAGCAGCAGTGCTGCGCCTATCCAGTCAGCAACAACTGATTCAACTCTAGTTCATGGATAAAACCTATAACCAATCTTTGAATACGAAGAAGATGAAGATTCAGAAGATGAGCAAGAAGTTATTGATCACCCAAGACTAAGGTAAACAATACAAATGGATCACCCCCTTGACAACATCCTTGGGAGTCTTTGAAAGGGGGTATTGACTCATTCACATTTGGCAAATTTTTGTCAATATTACTCGTTTGTTTCCTCTTTGGAGCCTCTTAAGGTAGAAACTACACTTGAAGATGAGGATTGGGTGATGGCCATGTAAGAAGAGCTAAACAACTTCGAGAGGAACCATGTTTGGACATTGGTGGAAAGACCCAAGACAAACATGATTGGCACCAAGTGGGTCTTCCACAACTAGTAAGATAAGAATGGTGTGGCGACAAGGAACAAGAAAAGATTGGTTGCTCAAGGTTTCAGTTAAGTAGAGGGCTTGGACTTTGAAGAAACATATGCATAGGTGGCAAGGCTTGAAGCAATCCGAATGCTTCTAGCCTATGCCGCTCATCACAACTTCAAGCTATATCAAATAGACATGAAGAGTGCATTCCTCAACGGCCCCATTCAAGAACTTGTCTATGTGGAGCAACCACCAGGCTTTGAAGACCCTAAGTTTCCCAACCATGTCTACAAACTCCAAAAGGTGCTCTATGGGCTTAGACAAGCACCAAGAGCATGGTATGAATGCCTTAAGGAATTCTTGCTTAAACAAGACTTTAAAATTGGCAAATCCGATCCTATCCTTTTCACTCACAATGTTGGTAAAGATATCTTTGTATGTCAAATATATGTCGATGATATAATATTTGGTAGTACTAATCATACTTTTTATGAGGAATTTAGTAGGATTATGACCAAGAGATTTGAGATATCTATGATGGGTGAATTGAAGTCTTCCTAGGGTTTCAAATCAAGCAAGTGAAGGATGGAACTTTTATTAGCCAAATGAAGTACACCCATGATATGCTCAAGAAGTTTGATATGGTGAATGCCAAGCCTATCAAAACTCCCATGCCAACTAATTGACATCTTGATCTCAATAATGAAGGGAAAGTCATGGACACCAAGGTATATCGCTCCATGATCGACTCTCTACTTTATTTGTGTGCATCTAGGCCTAACATTATGCTTAGTGTGTGCATGTGTGCTAGATTTCAAGCTAACCCAAAAGAGTGTCACTTAGTGGCCATTAAGAGAATATTGAGATATTTAGTACACACTACTAACCTCGGCTTGTGGTATCCTAAGGGCTCTAAGTTAGATCTACTTGGGGATTCGAATTCCAATTATGCCGGTTGCAAAGTGGATAAAAAAGCACTTTAGGGACATGTCAATTCCTTGGATGGTCTCTAGTGCCTTAGAGCTCTAAGAAGACAAATTTTGTAGCCCTTTCCACCACCGAGGCTGAATATGTTGTAGCCAGTGCATGTTGTGCTCCACTACTTTGGATGAGGCAAACCCTTCAAGATTTTGGATGTTGCTTCACCAAAATCCCATTATTGTGTGATAATGAAAGCGCCATAAAGCTTGCAAACAATCTTGTAAGCCACTCAAGAACCAAACATATAGACATCCAACATTATTTGTTGAGAGACCACAAAACCAAAGGAGATATCAAAATTCATCATGTGAGCACTGAAAAGCAACTAGCCGATATCTTCACTAAGCCTCTCAATGAGTCAAGGTTTTGTGGTTTGCGTAGTGAGCTAAATGCACTTGATTCTCATAATGTAGTTTGAATTGTAGCACACCCTTGCTTGATCAACTAGTATATAATTAAAAGGTTTGCAAAGGTTTAAATTCGAGTGCTTGAAAATGATTTATGAAAAGAACTAGTGTATTATGATCATGGCTTGTATTATTTATCTGTTGCTAATCATAATAGGCTAGAGATATATGTCTATATCCTATATATGTAGAGCAATTTAGTTGTAGCTAATTCTTGTTGTTGTAGGATGCGGCAGTACCACACCGGCGCCATGGCAGTGCCACTTTGCAGCTATGTCGCGTATGGGCTATGGCAGTGCCACATTTTGAAATGCACCTGGCATTTTGGGCCACAATGTCTTGTTACTATGGAACCCTTTTTTCTTCCTTATCCCCATCTAACCTATGGTAACTCTCTCTCTCTCTCTCCCATTCACCCTGACGCATCGCTCTCACTCCTCGCCGCGCCATGTGCCATGCTTCAGCGATGCCACATCTACTGCCAGATCTCCTATGCTTCACCGGCCGCCGCCGCTGCTCTTGGGAGGAGCAGTTTCTTCTCTTTCTCTCCAATCCACGAATAGAGAGGTGAAACCCTAAACCTTCCTCAATCTATGCATTGAAGGTCATTTTGTTGTAGTACTTGATTTCTTGTGAATGAATGAACTAAGTAGACAATGGATTGATGGTTGATTTTAGTCAGAAAGTGAAAATCTTTGGTGGAGCCTAAGTGATGGGACAAGGGGTTGTTCGTGATCTTTTGGTGAGTGTGGATAAAATTGATTTGGGGTGGAATCAATGTTGGCTGTCCGACTACAACGACCACAAGGTTGTTGCGCCTTAGCAACAGGTACACCGACTCCTATTGTGATGTTCTTACCGTGCTAAGAACACCATGAACCTACAAGCAACCAAGAACAAGCAAGAACAAGATGAACAAGCAAATAACTCATGGATTTAAGCCAAAGGCTGAATGTGAATCACAAGTTGGGGTCTTGAAACAAGCAAATTGGGTGGTCTAGCCGACACACGCATTTACAAGGAAGAAGCAGCAGCAATCTTACATCTAAACAAAACCCACCCTCATTCTGATGGCTACTGGTTCTATTTATAAGGAGGAGAGCACAAGGGAGAGTGGGAAACCCTAATCTAGGCATCCCTCAATGGGCTCTAATCAGTACAAGGCCCAGGCCCAAGCTATAGGTCTATGCATCCTTTTGCTTACTGCGCATAGCTTAGGTAGATTCTGATCATGGGGTTGGACCCATCTAAAAGAGGATGCCGAGCTCTTTCCAACAAGTCAAAAACTAGCTTCATTGGATCTCGTATCAAGGAGTTATGGTATTTTTAATGGAGTGTTTCCTGCTGTCTCGAGATGAGCTAAGCGCCCCATTAATGATGATTCCCACTTGTTCGGTTGCTCCATCCTCATCATGGGGTCTAAACATGAGGCAATAGGGTCTTGACCAACATTCCTAAGAATAAGACAATCATCACCATGATTTAGTAGCATCCAATTCTAAGACAAGTTTGTATGAACAGCGAGGAACGACTTTACCTAATAATTAAGTTGTCATGCTCGAGCTCTTGTCATCGGACCTTATTGTGCAATAGGTGTGGTTGTATCAATGGAAGGGATGTCCTCATCATCCTCCCCTTCTTGCATTGGAGTCGTCCTTGACTCCAGTTCATCCTCTTCTCCCAAATATGGCTTCAAATTTGCAATGTTAAATGTGGGGCTAACCCCAAAAGCTGTAGGTAGCTCAAGTTTGTATGCATTATCATTAATCCTTTCTAACACTTTAAAAGGACCATCGGCTCTAGGCAGCAACTTAGACTTTTGCAAATCAGGGAACCTTTCTTTTCTCAAATGGAGCCAAACTAGATCACCGGGTTCAAAAATGACATGTTTCTTCCCTTTGCTGCCATCTAGTTTATACTTTGCATTCATGCACTCTATTTTCTCTTTAGTGGTTTCATGCAATTTTAAGATCAGTTTAGCACATTGTTTAGCATCAAAGTTCACTCGCTCTGAGGTCGGAAGAGGAAACAAATCAATAGGAGCACGTGGCACAAACCCATAAACAATCTCAAAAGGGCTTTTCTTAGTGGTAGAATGTTGTGAACGATTATAAGCAAACTCAATATGAGGTAAGCACTCTTCCCACATTTTTATGTTCTTTTTCAAAATAGCCCTAAGCAAAGTAGATAATGTTCTATTGACAACCTCAGTTTGTTCATCAGTTTGGGGATGACAAGTAGTGGAAAATAAAAGCTTAGTCCCTAGCTTAGCCCATAAAGTTCTCCAAAAATGAAAAAAAATTGCATCCCGATCAGAAACAATGGTGTTAGGCACACCGTGCAATCGAACAATCTCACGAAAGAACAAATTAGCAACATGTGTAGCATCATCGCTCTTATGACATGGTATGAAATATGCCATTTTAGAAAATCTATCCACAACAACAAACACACTATCCCTCCCCTTCTTTGTTCTAGGCAGTCCTAAAACAAAGTCCATTGAAATAACTTCCCACGTTGCACTTGGAATAGGAAGAGGCATGTATAAACCATGAGGATTAAGGCGTGACTTAGCTTTTTGGCATGTTGTGCAGCGAGCAATGAACCTCTCCATGTCTCTCCTCATTTTGGGCCAAAAGAACTGACCAGCAAGGATGTCCTCTGTCTTTTTCACACCAAAATGTCCCATGTGTCCTCCATGTGCTTCCTGCAATAATAACAAACGCACGAAGTAAGCTGGAATGCATAGCTTGTTCGCTTGAAATACAAACCCATCAGCAAGGATGAATTTGTTCTAAGTTTGTCCCTCTTTACAATTCAGCAACACATCCTTGAAATCATCATCATGAGAATATTGTGCTTTAATTGTTTCTAATCCAAATATTTTGAAATGAAGTTTGGACAGCATGGTATAACGCCTAGACAAAGCATCAGCAATGATGTTTTCTTTACCCTTCTTGTATTTGATGACATAAGGGAAAGATTCAATGAACTCAACCCATTTAGCATGCCTATAGTTCAGTTTTGCTTGGCTTTGAATGTGTTTCAATGACTCATGATCAGAATGTATAACGAATTCTTTGGGCCATAAATAATGCTGTCATGTTTCCAAGGTTCTAACTAAAGCAAGCAATTCCTTATCATAAGTAGAATAGTTCAGACTAGGCCCACTCAATTTTTCACTAAAATATGCTACAGGTTTGCCATCTCGTAGTAGCACACCACCCAAACCAATTCCACTAGCATCGCATTCAAGCTCAAAGGTTTTATTGAAATCAGGAAGTTCGAGCAAGGGTGCATGAGTTAACTTATCTTTAAACATGTTGAAAGCATCCTCTTGGGCTACAGCCCAAGTGAAGGTTGCACCCTTCTTGGTGAGTTCATGCGCGGGGCTGCAATGGTGCTGAAGTCCTTCACAAATCGATGGTAGAAACCAGCAAGTCCTAGAAAACTCCGCACTTGTGTGACCGTGCAGGGAACATGCCAGCTATGTATGGCCTCAACCTTGGCTTGATCAACTTCGATTCCCTGTGGTGTCACAACATATCCAAGAAAAGAGACTCGATCTGTGCAAAAGGTGCACTTCTCAAGGTTGCCAAATAAGTGTGCATCCTGTAGAGCATTGAAAACAACACATAAATGATCAAGATGTTCCTCTAATGATCTACTATATATCAAGATGTCATCAAAGTATACCACCATGAATCTACCAATAAAAGCGCGTAAAACCTTATTCATTAATCTCATGAAAGTGCTGGGTGCATTAGTCAATCCAAAGGGCATGACTAGCCATTCATATAAACCAAACTTCATTTTAAACGTTGTTTTCCATTCATCTTCTAGTTTCATGTGAATTTTGTGGTAACCACTACGCAAATCAATTTTAGAAAACACAATTGAGCCACTCAATTCATCAAGCATATCATCTAACCTTGGAATAGGGTGACAATATCTGATTGTGATGTTGTTTATTGCTCTACAATCAACACACGTGCGCCATGATCCATCCTTCTTAGGAACTAAAAGCACGGGAATGGCACAAGGGCTAAGAGACTCATGCACATAACCTTTGTTGAGAAATTCTTGTACTTGTCGCTGAATCTCTTTTGTCTCATCCGGGTTGGTCCTGTACGGTGCATGATTAGGCAAGGAAGCCCTAGGGATGAGGTTAATCTAGTGTTCAATCCCTTGAATTGGTGGCAGCCCTGGTGGTACCCCCTTTGGAAAAACATCGGCATACTCCTATAAAAGATTAGTGATAGCAGGAGGCAAAGAAATAGATGTATCTTTGAGTGAAAATAAAGTTTCTTTGCAAACCAAAGCATAGCAAACAGTAGTACTAGCATCAATCTCATCCAAATCAGATTTGGTGGCAAAGTAACAAGAGCCTTTCAGCTTGATCTCATTTTTATTATGATGAACATATTTACTAGACTTCTTCTTATGTTTCTCAAGTTCATTAGCGACAATCTGATTTCCACTAGCAACAGCTTGATTCTTAAGTTTGCTAGCTCTAACAAGTTCATCTCTTAGAATAGCCTCAGGGGACATGGGGTGCAACACAATCTTCTTGTCATTATGCACAAAAGAGTATTGATTTGTTTGACCAAAGTGCAAGGAATCTTTATCAAACTGCCATGGTCTACCTAACAACATAGAGCATGCTTGCATAGGCACAACATCGCAGTCAATGGAATCATGATAAGAACCAATGGCAAACTCTACCCTTACCAATCGTGTTACCTTCACCTTGCTGCTGTTAAGCCACTGGATGTAGTAAGGCTGCGGGTGTGGTTTTGTGCTCAATGAAAGCTTCTCCACCATTTTAGCACCTGCCATGTTGTTGCAGCTACCTCCATCTATAATCACACGGCAAGAGCATTCCTTGATCACACAATTGGTTTGAAACAAAGTGTGGCGCTGATTTTGTTCAGCCCTCTCCATTTGCGCACTTAGCACCCACTGCACCATGAGGCTCTCATAGTGCTCAGCAGCTTCAGCCCCAATGTGCTCTTCATCTTGTTGGAAATCATGTCCTTCCACTACATTGTTAGCAGCAAGCAAAGCATATGTTTCTTCATCAAAATCACTAGCAGAGGAGTACCCACCATTAGCTCGCACAACCATCACACGTGTGCTTGGGCAATCCTTGCATACGTGGCCATATCCTTTGCAGCATAGGCACTAAATATCCCTTGTTCTCCTCGTGGATACCATCGAGGATGAACTCTTGGTAGATGTAGTTGTTGCTACTCTAGTTGGTTCACTTGGGCATGGTACAAAATTTGTTGTAGAGGAGCATGGCTTGATGGTCGAGGAAGATTGTGGGGGTGCATGTGTTGATGGTGCAGCAGCATTGGAGGGTGTCCACGGGCTAGCACGACCTGTAGGAATGTTAGCCCTCATGCTAGCTCGTCGTCCCTACACTTCTCGTTCAGCTTTACAAGCAAGGTGAAATAAACGATTGACAAAATTATATTCCTTGTAAGCTAGAATGTCTGAATCTCCTAGTTTAGCCCACCCATAAATCTAGCTATGGCACCATCCTCATTTTCCTCTAGCCCACAATGAAGCATACCCATTTGTAGCTCTTGATAGTACTCTTCTATAGATTTGGATCCTTGCCTCAATTGTTGCAACTTATGTAAAAGATCATGGGCATAATAAGAAGGAACAAATCTAGCCCGCATGACCCATTTCAAAGCATCCCAAGTTGGTGTGTTATTTGGGTTCTTACGATGGTATTCAGACCACCAAATAGAGGCAAAGTCAGTAAACTCACTAGTGGCAGCCCTAACATGTTTGACCTCTAGGAAATCATGGCAAGTAAATTTCTGATCAACAGCTAATTCCCAACTAAGGTACATATCAGGATTATACCTGCCGTCAAAAGCAGGTATGGTGAATTTAATCTTGCCAAATGAGTCATCAGCACGTACCTCTTGCCATGGTGGGTGAGGACCTATCTCATGGCGGCGGCGATGTTGTTCGATGCGTCAATGACCATTCACCTCCTCATCAAGCTCAGTGTCCGCTGCAAATTCTTCTTCATCATGACTAGCAGCGCTGCCCATGGTGTTGTTGTTGTTGTTGTGATTGCGTTGTTCAAAACCATCACATCAATTATGTTCCATCCTCTCCAATCGCTCCAAGACACCTACAAGAGATGTATTAACAGAACCAAGAGTGCCTTCCAAGGAAGCCAACTTGGTGTTGCTCTCAATCTGAGCCGTCTCCAATTGACCAAGGCACTCATTGGTGACATGAACGCCCTCATCAAGGTGTTCAGCATGGAGCCTCACTTTGCGTTTAAAGTGTTGCAGCAAGGCTTTCGATCGAGGTGATTGTGGAGGGGTCCTTTCACCTTCTCCTACCATGGTTAGTATGCAGCAAGGGAATCACAAGAAAATATGTCCTACCAACTAACTGAATTAGGTGACAATAATTTTCATTCTCTCAGCATGTGCAACCAAGTTCTTACATGTCCTTACCTTGCTATGCAGATGGTGCTGGCGACAACAAGAACAACACAAGTAGTAGCAAGTAGAACCCTGTGACATTGTAGATAATTTGTGGAGCTGTAGGTGGCTTAAAAAATCAAGGTACATCTAGAACCACGTTAGTCAATGCAAGTTGAATAAGTGTTCAAAGATAGTACCATGCTAGTCCTAGGCTAACCCATGCTAGAGACGCGAGCCTAGACACAAATGTTTTCACCAGACAGTAGCAAACAATGGAAATGATGAGAGTAAATAGCATCAACTTAACCCTTCTTTTTTTTGTTTCTTTCTTTCCTCATTTTCCTTTCTTTTTCTTTTCTATTTTCTATTGTGTTTTCTTTTTCTTTTCTTTTCTTTTTGACAAGTAGCACAAACTGACCTTTTGTAATATTATTATAACAAGAATGCAGCAAGTAGCATAGACTTTCTTTTACTAGGGATAAGGATTGCAACAAGTAGTACAAATATGCAATTTGAACTCTCTTATTTTCAAAACTGAGTGTACTCATATTTGCACCAAAAGGACAGATGCATAAGGTAGTGTTTGTGTAGGTGTGGCTGAAGGTGATGGTGGTGAGGGTTTCAGTGAAAAGGTGGAGAGAGCAGCAGTGCTTTTGGTGGTGGTGGTGGTATTGGTGGAGATTGCAGCGGCTGAAGTGGGGGGGAAAGGCAATAGCAGATTGTGTGGTGACTGAAACATGATAGGAACTTGAAACTCTAAAGGATTAGAATCTAAGAACCACTTCAGCCCTGGTTCCATGGCTACGCTGAACGACCTCACATTCACCATCGGCCAGATCACCTAGACCACTGGCTCCGACAACTTCATTGCCATGACCATGGAGGAGGCGCAGATCCAATCTACATTGACCACTGCTTCACTAGCATTAGCTATGGCTCCGACCACGTTGGATCTGGCTCTGGCCACACCAGCATCGTCTTTAGCCACATCGATAACCCGTCGTTCGCTTCCTCACTACAAAGGAAGGTAGATCGACAACACCGACCTGCTCGACTCCATCGATCAGGTCGACACCAAGCTTGCTAAACCCTAGCTCTAGTAGATTCGATTCAAAATCAACCTACTATGTAGGTAACCACTACCCACAATAGATCTACCCAACCAGCTCGGGCCAGTCATCCTACACGACTCGGTACAGATCTCGTGGTCACGTCTACTCCTAAAGGGCTCTCCATTTGTCGCTGACCAGCCCCCGTAATGGGTCTCTGGCTCTCCGAGTGTGAAGCCTTGATGGAGAATTACCAGGCTTAGCCCTATGGCCTGCGAAACACTACTTCCAACTACGCGTATAATATACAATGCTACTTGGATCTATGTTTTATACATCGACCTCGGCCAAAGCCACGCAACTTCATCAACATGGTTCGAATTGAGGAGTATCAAGAAGGATCGGTCCACACAGTTTAAGAGGGTAGCTCAAGCTCTCCATCTAGCATCGCATCTAATGGCTTTGTCCACACTGAGCTTTAGCATCATGACAATGAAGAAGTTGAATATGATCTAGATATCCCAGACCACTCCCTAGGGTTCCCACGATTCCCATCCTTCCCACCAAGGTGAGGAGACTTGATCAATGTCATCAGTAATGATGAACCACCGGCAGTTGGCGAAACAGAACAAGAAAGGCTAGCACACGAAGCACGCAATATTGACCGATTTAATCGTAGACAAGCCGAAGCTGATGTAGAAGAGGAGGCACGACGCATAAGGTTCTAGCCATGTGATCTCAACAATGCCTTTGATAGGGTAGGGGAAAAGCAGGTCTTTAGGACTCCAAGCGCCAATGTAGCTGTTGCTATGGCGACAATGCAACGACTACCCAATACCCTAGAAATCTAGGCAATTCGTGATGATGTACAAGCCTACCTAACGGCTACTATAGCCCAGACCACAGAGATTGCAAACCAAGCCTAGGCTCCATCCATCTCAGTCGAATCAAGCCACAATCGCTAGTACTCAAGTCACCCACAGCCACCCAACCAACATGGCTCATGCAACAACGACCCACCAGACAACCGTCAAGGCGAAAACGATGGTCATGATGGTGGTCGGGATGACAACCACCACAACAACCAGGACGATAATCGATGAGACAACCATGACAATCGCCATGATAACTGCGGTCGTGGGGTCAACTAGGGTGGCAACCGGGATCGCCGTGATGGCAATAACGATCTCCGCCATTCCCTCAGAGAACACGATCTGCGCAATCGCATTAACCAAAGAGCCAATGATCATGCATCCTACAAAAGCTATCGTCATATGGAATATGATACCACCCATGGCCCTTCGGGTTTGAAGCAGTTTACTCCTCACCTTCACCAAGTTGTGTGGCCAAAAAACTTCAAGCTCAAAAAACTCCAGAAGTACGACGGTAAGGAGAACCCCGAGTTATGGGTCATGCTCTACGAAACCGCGTGCAGATTAGCCATGGCTGACGAGCATGTCATGTCTAATTACTTCCTAGTCGCCGTTGGCCATGCAGGCCACCAATGGCTAGTCAACTTGCCGGCAAACTACTTTGATTCTTGGCAAGAGCTCAAGCAAGCATTCATCGACAACTTCATTGCTACTTGCGAACAACCCGGCAACAAATATGATCAGCAGCGGATTCGAGATCACAAAGATGAGCCACTGCGTGAGTACGTTCGACGCTTCTCGGAGATGCGCAACAAGGTCCCATCAATCTCCGACAACGAGGCAATCGAAGCTTTCATCACTGGTCTCCGCTTCCATGATGCCCTAAGGGACAAGCTCCTCCGCAAAAGACCTAAATCGGTCATAGCGCTCCTAGCTACCGCTAAAAAATATGTGGACACCGATGATGCTAAAATGATAATCATCGAAGAAGCAGCACGGGTTCCATGCTCCGACCACCCCCCACACCACGACGACTACTGCGGCAACCATGGTTGGAATGACAATTTTGATCACTGCAACCAGCTCAATGATTTTTGTGACCACCACGACCAGCGTAATTAGCGGCGTAATCGCCGTGACAATTACAGGGCAAGCGTGCTCGGGAAGATGACAGGGAAGTCAACATCGTTAAAAAAGGTGGTGGACGTCGCAATCATGAAGAAGACTATGCCAAAGCATTGAAAGGACCCTACCAGCTCCATCCCAAGTCAAACCATACCATGGAGAATTGTCGTGTTCTCAAATCCATCTACACGCGCCAACAGGCTCTGGATAAATCCGACAAGCCTAACAATACAGGGGAGCAGCGTAACGAGGACAACAATGATGAAAACACAGATCCTCGTCATAAGTATGTCAAGCCAACCGACCATGTCCACACCATCATTGGGGGCAGAGTGTCCATCGAGACCAAACAAGAGCACAAGCTGCTCGCCCGCGCTTGCTTGAACGTGGCCAATGCCGATGGCAAGGCCAAACCGATCAAGCAGAAGCTACGACAGTTCACTCACGACAAAAAGGAGGCTATTAGGGTAGAAGTTACATGGCTTTTAGCAGCTGGATTTATCAAAGAAGTGTATCATCCGGAGTGGTTAGCCAACCTGGTTCTTGTACGCAAAAAGAATAAGGAATGGAGAATGTGCGTTGATTACACTGATCTCAACAAACACTGCCCTAAAGACCCCTTCAGCTTACCTCGCATAGATGAGGTCATAGATTCAATTGTAGGTTGCGAGCTGCTTTCCTTTCTCGATTGCTACTCTAGTTATCACCAGATCACTCTCAAAAAGGACGACTAGCTCAAGACATCCTTCATCACGCCCTTCGGCACCTACTGCTACACGACCATGTTGTTCGGGCTCAAGAACGTTGGGGCTACCTACCAACGCGCCATATAGGCCTGCCTCAAAGATGAGATAAAAGACGACCTTGTCAAGGCTTATGTTGATGATGTAGTTGTTAAAACCAAGGAAGCATACACCCTTGTCAACAACTTAGAATGTACCTTTGCAGCCCTTAACACATTCCAATGGAAATTAAACCCAAAAAAGTGCATTTTTGGTGTTCCATTTGGTATACTGCTCGGCAACATCGTTAGTCATGACAGCATATGCCCTAGCCTAGAGAAAGTAAAAGCTGTCTTGGACATGAAGCCGCCCAAAAAGGTGAAGGATGTTCAGAAGCTTACCGGATCCATGACTGCCATCAGTCGTTTCATATCCAGATTAGGTGAAAAAGGACTAGCGTTTTTCCAGCTGCTCAAAGCATCTAAGAAGTTTGAGTGGTTAGAGGAAGCAGATGTTGCCTTTACATAGCTGAAACAATTCCTTACATCACCTCCGGTCCTCATTACTCCTAGAGAAGATGAAACCCTCCTGCCTTACATTGCGGCAACTAATCAAGTGGTCTCCACTGCCGTGGTGGTTGAGCGCGATGAGCCCGACCACGTCTATAAGGTACAGTGACCAATTTATTTCATCAGTGAGGTGCTCAGCGAATCCAAGACCAGGTACCCACAGATTCAGAAACTGATCTACGCTATACTAATTACATCCCAAAAGTTGAAACACTACTTCGACGGATATCGTGTGGTGGTCATGACTGAGTACCCTCTGGGAGACATCATTCGCAACAAGGATGCAAATGGGCGCATCATCAAATGGGCAATGGAGCTATGCCCTTTCTCCTTAGAATTTGCAAGCCGTACTACAATCAAGTCTCAGGCACTTGTCGATTTCATCATCGAGTGGATAGATTTAAGCACACCTGCCTCTTAGGGGCCCGCTGAGTATTGGAAGATGTACTTCAATGGCTCTCTCAACATCGACTGCGTAGGAGCAGGAGTCCTTTTCGTATCACCATCCAAGGAGCAGCTCTGATACGTCCTCAGGATTTATTTCCCGGCATCTAATAACATCGCCGAGTACGAAGCATGCCTACATGGTCTGCGCATTGCGGTCGAGCTCGGTGTCAAGTGTCTCTATGTCTATGGAGACTCGGCACTAGTCATCAACTAGCTCAACAAGGACTAGGATATGACCAGCAAAAAGATGGACGCATACTGCAAAGTGATCAGAAAGTTGGAAGGCAAGTTCTATGGCATCGAGTACACACATGTGGTCCGAGACAAAAATCAAGCAGCAGATGCGCTGTCAAAGTTAGGATCGTCCCAAGCCAAAGTCCCACATGGCGTATTTGTTCAAGACCTGCTCACGCCCTCCATCAAAGAAGAAGATCTCGCAGTCGACAAGCCTCCAGACCAACCATTGGTGGCTATGGTTCCAGCGTCAAACACCACCAAACCACCTTCGACCACCAAGAAGCCTGACTAGAGAGTACCTTTCATCAAGTACCTGATAGATGGTAGTGGTTACACCGATCGGACAGAGAACGAATGCTTGATGTGTCGTAGTACGCAGTATTTTGTCATCGATGGCAAATTGTCACACAAGAATACGAAGGAGGAAATCTTAATGAAGTGTATAACCCAAGAGGATGGTGAACATCTCCTAGACAAAATCCACTCTGGCTCCTGCGGCAACCACGCGGCCTTGAGAACGCTAGTCGGCAAGGCTTTCCGAGCAGGGTTCTATTGGCCGTCAGCCGTAGCCAATGCAGAGAAGCTAGTTCGCCATTGTAAAGGTTGTCAGTTTTTCACCAAGAGAATCCACGTACCAGCACACGAGATTCAGACTATACTAGCCTCTTGGCCCTTCGCATGCTAGGGACTGGATATGATTGGGCCTTTCAAACCGGCCACTGGAAAATTTACATGCGTCTTTGTGCTGATCGACAAATTCTCCAAGTGGATAGAGTACATGCCCCTGGTCAAAGCATCTTTAGAAAAGGCTGTCGCGTTCCTCGACTAGGTCATCCACCACTTCGACATACCCAATAGCATCATCACTGATTTGGGTACTCAGTTCACCGGGAATGCTTTTTGGGACTTCTGCGATGAAAGGAGCATAGTAGTAAAATACGTCTCAGTGGCACACCCTAGACCTAATGGACAGGTCAAGCGGGCAAATGGTATGATCTTGGACACACTTAAGAAGAGGATGTACAGAGAGAATGATAAAGCTCCTGGAAGATGGCTCAAAGAGTTACCAGCCGTGGTCTAGGGTCTCAGAACCTAGCCCAGTCGTAATACCAGCGTATCACCATACTTTATGGTTTATGGCACTGAGGCAGTGCTCCTAGCAGATATAGCCTTCAAAACAGCATGGGTAGAGAACTTCGATGAAGACAAGGCCAATGAAGTGCGGGAGCTAGAAGTGAACAGTGCAGAAGAGAGGCAGCTCGATTCTTGCGTATGTACAGCCAAATACCTTGCTGTTTTGCGTAGGTACTACAACAAGAATGTTAAGGAGCAGTTCTTCATGGTCAGGGACCTGGTCCTGAAGTGGAAGTCGAATCAGGCTGGTGTCCACAAACTCGCAACCCCATGGGAAGGACCCTTCATGATCAAGGAGGTTACACACCCTACATCTTATAGGTTAGCTCGCCTAGACGGCACGGACATACCCAATTCCTGGCACATCGACAAGCTTAGGCGTTTCTATGCTTAGCTACTAAGATATGTACCCCTCTTGTACTTTTGCTTTATTTCAATAAAGCTATTATGATTTCTCCGACCACTCTAATGTGTCACTTCGAAGTCTATTGTTATTCTAACTCTACCAGTTAAAACCGACCACCATTCCTTCTCGGGTTCTTAGAGCAGGCCCTATCTTCGGTTCCTCCCAACGCATGCATGGGATCCGCTCTCTACGCTATAGGTGATCGGCAGGTGCTCTCTGGTTTGAATTGTGTGTTTCTACATGTGCACAAGCTACGCACCTCACACTCTGACCGCAAGACAAACCAGGGCCATACAAACCTTTCAGGATGACGTGTCGACTAAACTAGTACAACTAAACAGAATGCCAACACGTTCTAGCTTAGTTACACCAACATGATATCCAAGCTTAAACATGTTTTCTACAAAACAAACAAGCTTATGTTGATATATAGTTACGTTATTACAAGCTTGCCTGAAAAGGTCCAAGTTTACAATAATCCAACTACATCTTCTTCTACAGCTATAGCCTACACTATTGGCTGGTCGGGGCATGCGGCGTCTGCTGCTCGCTAGGCCTAACATCATGCTTGGGTCTCGGGGACTCTGGCATTGATCGAGCTGAAGAAGATGGCCACGCCGATGCCTGGCTGGTCGAGACCGTAGGCTTTGCCGGTTGGCTTGAAGATGACGGCGCTCCCAGCTGACTTATTGATGGCATTCCTTGTACGGGTGGTGTCGCACCTCCACACAGGTAAATATCACCAATTATTTTTGTCGACAAGGCTAGCTGGGTCATCCGTAGCTCCTCAGCCTTGTCTTCGGGGACTGTCGTGACTATCCTTGTGCTCAGGGACTGTCTCGACCACCATCGTGCTCGGGGACTATTTCGACCACTCTCGTGCTCGGGACTGTCTCGACCGCCCTTGTGCTTGGGGACTATCTCGACTACCTTTATGCTCGGGGTCTGTCCCAACTATAGTTATTCTTAGGGATTCATCGTTTTCCCCATGCTACGCTCGAGGACTGCCCCAACCACTCTCTGACCAATGCTCGGGGACCGCTCTCCTTAGCTACATGTGATTTGTACTCACATATAGTTGAGAGGCATTTATTTTTTTCTCACTTAGACCTTGCTACAAGGCTAATACCTCACCTTCCAGCAAGCTTGGGGACTACATTGGTATGATGCACCTGCCGGTGCAGCTCATATCGCTTGTACGATGATTGGATTCTCAACTTAACTGGGAATTCTTTTTAGACCCTGGCACCATGTGCCTACGTCACCTACTATCAGGCTTGGGGACTAAGTGGGCACACTTCACCTTGTGGTGAATGTGCTTATTTTATCAACCCCTACGCTCTAACTATTGGCCATAACTACTACTGTACAAGGGTCACTTACATTTCTTTTCAGAAATACAAGTGGGCACACTTGATCAGGAAAGAAATCTTTTTCTTTTTTCTTTAGAGCACCATGCATTCTTCGAACAACTGGAATCTTTGGCTATAATCATGGTCTACTGCTCTCTGTGCTGACCAGAATACTAGCACATTTGCTTGGTCAATGTTTCAACCAGTTGGAGATGATATGAAGACAGACCGCATTAGCCGAAGAAGATCAAACGGCGTGTCGCAACATAATACATGGTGCTCGAGGACTAGCTGTGGGGGTATTAACCCCTATACCCTTACAGCTAGGTTTGGGCCGGCCCGGACCAGGGGGTCTGGCCCACTAGAAGACGACACGTGGCCTAGCCGGTCTGCTCGGAGTCCTATGCAAGGAATCAAGGCAGACTTGGAGATCAAGCAAGATCCTGGTCGGTTAGAATAGGAATCCTTATCCAGCCACCTATGGCAATTGTAACTGGTTGGGATTAGTTTCTAGATCTGTAACCCTGCCCCCCAGACTATATAAGGTGGGCAGGGGACCGCTCTCAAAAATCATCTCATTTACATACAGCAATACAATCAGACACAGGACGTAGGTATTACGCCCTCACGGCAGCCGAACCTAGGATAAAACCTCATGTCTATCTTGCATCACCATCTCGTTCATAGGTTGTGCACCTATCTACCGATAATCTACTACCTTGGGCATAACCCTAGGTAGACTGCCGACCATATTTCATCAACAATCACCATGATTTAGTAGCATCCAATTCTAAGACGAGTTTGTATGAACAGCGAGGAACTGACTTTAACTGATAATTAAGTTGTCGTGCTCGAGCTCTTGTCATCGAACCTTGTGCAACAGGTGTGGTTGTATCAATGGAAGGGATGTCCTCATCACTAAGGCCTATTGCGGTAGTGCTGCACCTAGACCATGGCAGTGTCGTATGTTGCTTCTGACAACAGGTTGCACTTTGCCAAGGGGGCTTCAGCTACAGAATCCACTTCATGCTTCCAATCAAACATCACACTATCATCTATTTGATTCATACTATCATTTGTTAAGAACTATACAAGATGATGCTACATCCTTTTAGGCTATATTCTCATGTTTGTTAGATGTAGCAAGATTCTGTTAATCTAATTTCAGAGAGAATGTTTTATCTTTGGAAGCAAGCAATCAGTGTGGCAGTGCCACGCCCTGTGTTGCATTGTTATGCAAATTGGTTCTTTGGTTCGATCGTTGACACACTCCTATTAAAATCATTTCCAATAGATGAAATCTATATTCATCATAAATAGCACCTAATCTAGCATATGTCTTTTGCATAGATGTCCTCCGATGGAGGATCAAGAGGAAGTTTGATGCTCATAGAGATAAGGCAATCCCTCATCGAGTTAGAGGAGCAGCAAGCAGCAGGAGAGGAATAGCAGGATCCAGTTGGAGATGCTAGAGGTAGGGGAGCATAGATGAGCAGATCTAGGAAGAGGAAGCTTGGGAGAGGGACAGGCGTGTCATCCCTCATGATGCATGTCCGGAAACACCACCACATCTTGATGAGTTTGATCCATCCTATCTCAGAGACTATGATGAGGATGTGGTGGAAAAGAGGGCAAATGACACTCGTCAACATCTAGTCATCCATTATATGGGTAAGCAGAAGATGGTGGAAGAAGCAAGGGTAGAAAACCCATATGAAGTGGCAAAAGATCTCGGTGTTGATTATAGATTTTGGAATGTCTTCCATTCCAACTTCTATACCGTCAGTCATCTTCAATAGCAAGAAGTCTAAGATTATGAAGATGCAGTACATTGACTGGGACGAGCTGAGAGAGAAGAATGATCCTAATTTTAGTAGGGCAATCTAGGCTTGTGAGAACTTTGGATTGACAGACATCATGGCTTTTAGGTACAACTAGAACATACAGGTGCTAGCTCAATTCCATGTCACCTATTTCTACAAGTATGACACTGATGAGATACATTGAATGACAGAGGGTCGACACTACCGTGTTGACTTTATCACATTCTGTTGGATTCTTGACTTTGATGAGGATCATCATGGCTTCTCATACATTCATGATGAGCGAAGGGACAAGGTTAGAGAGATTGCATTCATGTATCTTGATGGTAGATCTATAGATGGAAAGGTGAAGGGTCTGAAAAGCTTCTATTACCTTCTCAATAATTTAATTAGGTGCACAATAATTCCCAAGGATGGAGCTGCATCTGATGTTAATGGATATGTGAAGAATATGCTTGCTAGATTTGCTCTAGGTGGAGATAAATTTAATGTTCCTCGCTTCATGTGGCAAGAGACTAGAGTGGCAATGGATGACTCAAGGAAGGGGCTGCCCTATGCTCCCTACCTTATGTTTGTGATTCAGAGAGTCACTGGCTATATGTTTGTCAAGGATGGATTACATGAGCAATACAAGATTAAGAAGGCTAGACATGCTAAGGCCAATGAGACCATTGCCCCTCCCATAGATGTGTCTGAATCCTCTCACAGTGGAAGGAAGAAGAAGAATAACAAGATGGTGTAGTGGATCAAGGCCATATTTAGCAAATGCACCTATGCAGCTGAGAGAGCATATGAAATTCGGTTGGAGCAGTGGGAGCAGCAGTGTAGCTACAAAACTCCCACCTCTTCCTCCACCTCCACCTCCTTCACAGTATGACTTGCCTATTTTTTTAGATTATAAGGAGGATGAGAATGAGACCAAGGAGGAGTTTAACTTTTCATCGACCATGGGCTCTACTTTGTGCTCGATGCGCCACTCTCGCCACACTTCGACTACCCATCTGCCAAGGGAGGGTGGTAGTATCTTTCAGTGACAATGATGATGATGGTGGTGATGGTCAGTGCTGCTTGTGGAGATGATGATGTTGATTGGGACAACATCAGAGAAGATGAGGAGTGAGTTGGTTGATGTCTCTCTTTTCTTCTCTTTTTGGTGCTTTATGCCAAAGGGGGAGAAATTAGAGGGGCCAATCTTTTTTGTTTTTGTCGCCATGTGTTACAGCAGCTGGAGCTTCATGTCCTATTTAAGGAGAGTTAGTTTGTTAGGAGTGAGTTTGAGAGTCACTCATAACTCTATTTTAGTGTAATATTGCTACCTAAGTACTCTATTTTGTATCGGATATGGACATGTGTCAATGTGTGTGGTAGCCTATCATTCTCCTATGCTAGGAAACTTATCATGTTATATATGACTGATGTGTGGTGCTTGATTAAATCTATGCTGTTGCAGCCTGTGCGGTAGTGTTGCACTTCTAGCCCGACAGTGCCGCTATGCAGGAAGTGTTGCAGGTTGTGGAGCAGCTGTGCCACACCTTGATGCTCAGTAAACTCTTGTGTGCATAAAATGCCATCCGCTCACGCCTATATACATGACACAGTATGCAGCACCCCACAAGAGTATGGATGTAGGGAGAGTCCCATCACTTTGACCAAAAGTGTGAATCTTGGCCTCTAATGCCAATTTGAGAATTCAATTATCAATTCACACATTTAGCGGGAGTCCCTACACCCATGGCTCAAAAAATCCTAGTTATATTTCATATTTTTGTAAGCTTTAATTGTGTTGTCATCAATCACCAAAAAAGGGGAGATTGTAAGTGCAATCAAGCCCTAATTGTGGGTATTGGTGATAATGACCACGCAATTAGAGAACTAATGAGATTTATCAAGATGACAAGCAAGAGATTCATAAAAGAGGATGTTATACATAATGAAGGAGCCCCCAATTGCATAATATGACAGGCATCGAGCTCAAAGGAGGTTTATTTCATTTTATATTTTGAATTTGAGTATAGGAAAAGCCAGTACTATAAAGGGAGACACAATGCTTATGCTAAGATGTCAATTAAGTGTTAAAACTTCTACGAAAAGCATCCTCAATTCCAACCAAGACTAGTCAGCTCAACACTTCCTTACTCCTTGCTGTCTAGCCTGGTGCGGTAGTGCCGCACCTGAAGAGATGCAATGCCATAGTGCGGCACTGACGCATATAGGCCATGGCACTGTCGTGACTTATTTCACCAGTTGGGGATAGGGAAGGTATTTATACCTCTCCCTCACCCACTCAACTGGTCTTCTTTGACCTTCAGCCTTTCCAACCAATAGAAAGCTATTTAGTGCTCATTCTCTCTCTCCTCCATTGGTGCCCTCAAGCTCTCAAGCTTTCCCTTTGATTTCTCCATCAATCCTTGAGAGAAAAAGGCTCCAAACTTGATTAGAGAGCAGATCCACTATTTCCCCAACTCTAAAGAGCACTTGGTTCATGTTTTGGCCAATGGTTGTTTCTGTTACTCTTAGAGCTTGGCTCCTAGCTGGCTAGAGCGTCGCCCGTGAAGCTTGCCAACTTGTGTGGCAACCTCGGGAGGTTTGTAACCATCATTAGAAGCTAGTAAACTTACCCTTATCTCAAGAGTTAAATCTCTTGGCTTGAGAATGAGGAAGGGTTGCAAAGCCTTAAGCCTTAGTGGCTAACCTTAATCACATGGACTTAGGCAAGTCTTAGTGGCGAGCTAAAGCACGGGATAAATCATTGTATCACCGTGTGCTTGATTTACTTCACTTGCATTTTATATTGTTGTTGATGTGGTTTCTAGGGTTTGGTGTCGATCTACTTGTATGTTCTTCTCCTACAACTTCTAGCTATCGATCTATGATTTATACACCTGCAGGAAGCTTAGTAGTTTCTCCGATCTAAGTTTTGTTTCTTAGAGTTTGAGCTAGTGGTTCGAAGTTGTCTGCAGGTGTGATAGTGCCATAGGGCTGAGAGTGGCAATGCCATGGGTGGAATTTGACATTTGTTCAAGTTTTATTTTAATAGGCCTATTCACCCCCTTCTAGGCTAACTAGAGATCCTAAAAGCATGACACATCGATCCAACTTCAGATCAAAATACTCGAAACCTGCAATCTTAGCACCATGACTAATCTGGTTATCAACCGTGTCACTAATCTGGTTGACCTCACCAAAGGCTAATCTCTGCTTTCGAAACAAAGAACACAAGCAAGAACTTGAAGCTACATAGCTCAATGAAAGTGACAACTACGGATGTATGATTAAGATCACTGAAAGTGAGGTTTTACAACCTAAGACGGCGACTGTTTGATAACAGATTGATCTAAAGAAAAACCCTAACCCTAACATGTGGTGTGACAACTTAATATAAGGACTAAGGGTCATCACCCCTTGGACCTACCTCCTAAAAGGCTCTAAGACAATACACTGGCCCAATGGACCAAAAGACAGCGACACAACACAATGATAGATTTTGGATGCTGACTTGTTTTGATGCTTCCCATTGACTTTGGTGGAATTTGGACCTCAAATCAAATACAATGGTTAGCTTATCAAATTAGCTTTCCATGCATATATGGATCGTTGAAAACAGAGTCTAGATGTGTCCTGGGCGTCCATTTTACTATAGGCTAGTTTTGAAGGCTGAGGCACACTCAAACTTGAGCTGGATTGGGCCTCTAGCTTGTCCTTGCTGGTCTTCTCCACCTCAAAACCTTTCTCTAAGTATGAGAGGATATGCTGGGTAACATGGGAAGAGATGACTAAACCAAAATTTCTAGGAAGACTTGGCTTCAGCAACATTGAGATCTTTTATATCACCTTTGCTGGCTCGACAGGCAGTGGCACATTTTACAGGCGCCATCATCCCTTAGTGCAAGAATCCTAAAAGAGGTTTATTTTCCTAATGTTGACTTTCTGAGTGTGGAGCTTGGTCTTTTGCTATCCAGGATATGGAGAGCCATCATGGATGGCAAGAATGTGCTTGAACAAGGCTTTGATTTGTAGGATCAACATAGATGAAGATACATTTGTCTAGTGCATGAACTAGCTATCGAGGAATGGCATGATGAGGCTGATCAGTTGTATCAGTAAAACACCGCTAGAAAGGGTTAGTAAAACTTCGAATCAATAGGCACTGAAGCTTCATTTCATGCCTATGGACTACGAACTAGATACTGAACACCCCTCTAACCACCAGGAGACAACATGACTTCTAGACGTGGCACTATGAGAAAAACAAGGTGTTTTTGGTTAGATCAGCATACTAGATGTTAGTCAACAACTGGGAAAACATGACAAATTGGATTGAACATAATGTACATAGGTCTGATGTAAGGGCGGATCAAAAAGACTAGATAGACTTGTGTAAGGTTAATGTCCTATCCAAAGTCAGTGTCTTCCTTTGGAGACTTGCAAAGCAATCCCTACCTATGGGAGATGTACGACACCATAGGAACAAGGCACAGAAAAGTAGTTGCTCCTTCTGTGGCCACCAATATGCTCATGGTGACATTCGTTGTTGGAGTGCAATATGGCTTAATGCATTTGGGCATTGCAAGGCAAGGAGCTTTTGGAGCTCATCAATAAGTCCCAATAGATGCTCACGGCTAGCTTCATGAAGCTATCATAGCTCTCTAACATGAGGATCTAGTGCGACTGATAGTCATGATGTGGTTGATCTGGTATGTGAGATGACAAGCTACACAAGAAAATATTTTTCAGAACCCGTTATCGACTCATACATTTGTTGAGCACTTCATTGTGGACTTGGAATTGGCCATGCCAAATGTGGAGAAGAGAGGGGGGTAGGGCCAATCCCTTCACTAGATCCCACCCCTTGAGGGGGTGATGAAGATAATTGTGGATATTGCGCTATCTAAGAATTATTTCATTGTGACTGGTTGCAGTGATCGCATGGAACAATGTAGGTTCCTTTTTGGAAGTGTCTACAGTTGCGGTGGAAGGTATTTCAGAAGCTAGAGATGATGGAAGTGTTGGCCTATAGAGAAGGTTTAGCTCTCGCAAGCAACCTCATGCTATGAAATGTAGGGATTGCTGCCGACATGTAGGGATTGCTGCCGACTAAGCGAATGTAGTGAAGAACATGCATGGCCCTAGGATGAGCCTCTATGGCCACATCATTAGGGAGATTAAGGCAGGGATGGCAAGCTTTGAGTTAATGGATCTCGTCTATGAAAGAAGGAACTCAAATGTTGATGCTAATAGATTAGCCAAAAGCTTGACTTATGAATCTGTAGGATGACATGTTTGGTTGTTATTTCCTTCGAATGGAGTTTGTACTGATTACTCTGATATATGAATAAAGTGGTACTATGTTTCTAAAAAACCTTCCTCCAAGTACTTCATTACCTTCTCCAATGTTCCTAAGAAAGATAACATCATCATTAGGTAGCAATCTATTCTCAAAACTATAAAAGGGATCGCTTAAGAACGAGCTCACCTCTAGATTTAATTGTCGCATTTGAGCTTGGGTCATTGGACCTTGCATAATAATGGTTGGAGGATCAGCGGGTGCATCTAAAGGAGTCATGTCCTCATCACCTAGGGTGCCATCCTTGGTTGTCAAGTCAAGTGATGAACAGAACAAAGCTTTACAGAAACAGTGATATTCCTCCTCATGTTAGGAGCCCCATTGGTTCCTTATGGTGGAACGATATATTAAATTTGGTGGGCAAATTCTTACAGCTTGCACACTGTTAACCAAATAGAGGTTCTTGAGCCATGTTTTGGTTAGACAACTTTCTTCTTGCAACTCTCTAGAGAACCTACCCTCACCTCCACTCATTGGCAAAAAAGCATAAGTGCTCCATCAGATACTTCCTTGATCAGGAGACCTAGAAAGACTTTTTCAGCTTCCCCTCTCCACACAACATCCAGTCAGCTTGTAAACCCCCAAATTCTTCTAGAGGAAAGATTATGGAATATAGAGCTAGATGACAAGTGGATTTATACCTAGGGTTTAGCTAACTATAGTAGTAAAAGAGCCTACAGCTACCTACGGGGTACAGTGGATGCCTCCCCTTTACCTTGGCTTTGGTCTTCTAGCAACCTAGGTAAGCACAAGTTCTTTTTGGCTCCTCCTAATAGATTGTTTGAATACAAGATAATGAGCCAGAACAAGATGAGTCAACCCGAGCCAAGCTAGGCTCGTTATGCAGCCCTAGTGCAAAGGTAGTTTGATTGGCTTGACATCTCAAACAACACCATTATGAGAAATAATAATTATACCAACACCTTGGTCTTCTTTGCAAGACGATTAATCATATTGTCTTCTTCATGAGGTAAATTTAAAACACACATATCATGCCCCCAGGGCCTTAAATCCATCAAAGTAAATTCCATTGATGCTATTCTCATAGCACAAGGGTTGCAAGTATTCATCGAATACATTTTTACACTAAGGGCGACAGCAAAATATCATCCATATGAATCCATCCACAAAAGTATGCAGAGCCGAAATACAATACTTCGATTATTGAAATAGAAACTCATTGATAAGCAAAACAATTTGGCAACCCTCTGTAATATAAAGATCCATACCAAGGATCAAAATATGAAACTAAGTGTAAACCTATTTTACCACTCTTTAGGTTGAGCTCCAGACCGATTTTGCTGATCAAAATAGTCTTTATAATATGATGATTTCTATGAATATCTAGGACCTACATACTCTATGTAATATGGCCTAAAGTATGGTTGGACATGTGCCTCTTGATCAAACCATCCCCATGATGAATAAGGGTGAAAGGTCCATATGACATAGGAATTGGTTGCTCAAAAGAAGAATATGTTGCTGCTGCATGAGATCTATTCTCTTGCTAATTCCACTCTCGAGACTTGTGCTTTGGATTCAGGAAACTCATGAAAATAGCCTAGTTCAAGCAGAAGACAATGCAAATGAAATGGTTTTCAATGTATGTTTAAAGATTGATTCAATAAAAGATGTGACTTGATGGCTTCTTAGAGTGAAGATAGCAAGCAAAAGGCTTCAAGATACTAAGCAAAGGTGAAGGACAAGCGATGGCTTGGTGCCTGAAGCACAATGGTTAGGGTGAAGAAGAGAGTACTTGCATTGTGTCAAGGCACTAATCGAGCTATGATGGGCCATGTTTTGTGGAGGATCAAGTTATTGTTGAATCATATGAAACGTGTCTAAGGATGAAAGGTGTAGTCTTGATTACATTGTCTAAAAAACCTAAGTCATAGTTCAAGGATGACATGCTCATGGCAATTGAAGTGTTGAAAATTGAAGAAATGGCAATATTCTGAAAATGAGAGGCTCAAGTGTGATTTAATTGTATATCTTTGTTTCTTGAGTATAGGTATGTCGTACAATTAAGAAGGATGAAACACTAAGTTACTAGGTAGGGCCTAAAAGTGCTCAAAATAACCTAAGTGAGATAAACCAATAGTTTAGGCTAAAATCCTATGTTTCAGTGTGCTTAGGCTAGAAGAGCTAGGATTGCCAACCTACTAAGTTGGGAGAGCCGACTATGTTTTCAGTATGCTTACTTCTAGTGTAGAAGTATAACATATATTTGGTGGCCTGTATGTGATCTTGATCAATGATAGCATATGATAATTTTTTCACAAGGGTCAACAAGACATGACAAAACTCAACACATAGCAAGTGCCTTATGTAGAAAGCTTATATCATGTATGATCATGTATATGGTTATGGTAAGAATTTTCACCACTAAGAAAATTTTGGTTTTCATATTTTTAAAAATAAAACCCTAGAAATCATACTCATTTGGAACAAGATTATAGAAGCTCTTATCTTGCTATCTCATATCTCACAACGACATAGACATAGTTACAGCACTTGCATCCCACAAAGTTTTGGGTTCAAGATGGTTTCATAGGAACCAAAGAATCCAAACTTAGAAGAATATCAAGTTGTACACTAGGCATTTTACAAACATAAATAGAGCAACTATTCATCATTTCCAAGATGAGATATCGAGCATTCATAAAACATATAAGAGGGAATATTTTGTCTCTTTATACTATTCAAATTTTCTTGATTTTTGAAGAAAGAAACAAAACAAAAACAAATGCAAATGCAGATATGGGGACTTACCTTTGTAGGGGCTTCTCCCCCAAGCTTGTTTCTTTCAATGCCCCTCTTGGGTGGGTTCATGCCCATGTGTTGCCAATATGCTACCCACTAGCGTGCATTCTCTTGATGCATCGCTTGAATTGCGTTGTCATTGATTTGCTGGGTCTCGATGTGTTGATTCATTATGTGTTGAATGTCACCCATCTGAATTTGTAGCTCGCTAACTTGTCATGGCAGGTGGTTGACATCGTGGGCAAGCTCATGGTAACCCCATTATCATGAGGACAAGAAGGAATACCGCACACTAGCACTTGGTGGAAGATCTTTATAACTTATGGTATGTATACCACTTGTTGACTACTGATGATTCAGGTCCCTATGGATAGCTTGGGATGGTCCTGCCTGTTGTTTTTTATATTGAAGTTGTTCAGCTTGAATTTGGGTCATGCTTTAGGTCACTCTACCTACACTTGAAACACTTTTGCGCCTCTCCACATTCTCCAAGTCAATGGTTAGTCATCGCGTATTATGCAACCATAATCTCGTGCAAGGCAATGAGATTTCAATTGTATAACCATGGTAAATCATAATCAAAGATTGGTTTGGTCTATTTTTTAAGTATGTACACTTGGATGCAATGTTCTAAAAGTACCCTTTTAGTAGGCATGTAGTGAACTAAATCATTTTCTAGCAAGCCTAAAAGTTGCAATTCTAGTGATAAGAGAAGTGTCTAGGATCAGAAAGATCCTCTTATGATGCATGTCTGTCAAGACAAGGATAAAAAGGAGGCTGCCCATAAAGCTATTCGAGGTAAAGATCATGGCAAGTACAAGAGTAAAAGGCCAAAGCTTGGTTGGCCATGACCTTGTGTTTTCTTGAGCTGATGTGAGAACCACTAGAAATGCGGAACCAAAACTATTATATGCAATAGTCAGTTTCACCTATGGTTTGCATGATTGCTTAGTGGCAATGTGCCTTTCATAGAGTTGGTTCAATTGAATGGGAAAACTAGCTTAGCCGATCTCTAGAAATTGGCTAAGCTAGTTTTAGCTGTTGCTCCTTTGGACCTGATTGGCAAGAGCTTAATCGATCATATGTAGATTGCTGATAGCTCACCTAACCACTGATCATTGATTATTCATCTTTCTAGAATGAATTGGAGCATTTTGCATACAATGAAGGTTTGTATGGCCAAAATCTTTCTCAACAACATGTCTATCCATTTCTTTTCAACATTCTTGGTATGATCAACAAGCTTCACAAGTGAGACCATCCCATATGCAATCACTTATGTCTCGCTTTTCATTCAACACACATGCTTGCCAATTTATCAAATAAGAAACCCATCATCTCTCAATATTGCACAATATGACCATGCTTCACATGAGAGACCAAACAATTTCCACACCCCTTTTGCTATTTCCATCACTTGCTTGCCATTTATGCATTTCATCAATTTACCTTGGACTCATTCTCATTTATGTCACGAGAAGCATACCCCACATGTTGTTGTAGAAATTATGGATGATTTAGAATAAAATTAGAGTACATATAATTACTTATGTGAAGGATGAAACAATTATAAAATAATAATGTTAGTGGATGGCAGTGGCATAATGATGTGGACAACTAAAAGTTTGTTAGTAGATGATGTGTCTCATTGACGTAGATATCATAATTGCATGTACTGGTGGGATATAATTACATGTGATAGTGGACCGCTGAGGTGGGCAGCTTATTGTATGTCGAGATAGAAGGATAGTGGGGTTTATGATTATAATAGATATAGATATAGATATAGATATAGATATAGATATAGATATAGATATAGATATAGATATAGATATAGATATAGATATAGATATAGATATAGATATAGATATAGATATAGATATAGATATAGATATAGATATAGATATAAGGATACTCTGCATGTTTGTTGGTATATATTAACGCACACAGAATAATTCCACAAGCGCATAGATATTATACCGATGTAGCACTTCACCAGAAGTATCCTAGTTTTATATTGAATTCAAGGAAACATGTGTGAGAATAACTAAATCAAACTTAACCCAACTTTCGCAACAAGGCTTAGATAATAGGAGTATAAAGGAGATCATAGAGGTCTTCTAGTTCTAACTTCGATAAGCTTTGTCTTCTATTGTTCAATTCTGGGGAAATTACTAAGGAAAACATAGGCAGAGTATGTTTTCTATAGCAACAAGGTCCTGCTAGGCCTACGAATGGGAGGTGGACTATAGAGGATTCAATGAGGCTATAAGAGTCACCCTCATGAGCTACCACCAATGCAGAATATAAGGTACATTCATGAGTAACTGAGTCTAAGCACCACTCTTACACTATGAATACTACTTTAACCCAGGAGCTATAAGGATTAAAGTACTCAAGGAGAGTCACAAACCTAAAGAATAAAATGAATAAGATCCTTACTTGAATTAGAAGTTGATTACCAGAGAAATCTCAGAAGCAAGCTCAAGAAGAACTTGATTCCGCCAGGGTACAAACCATAGAGAGAGCACTGACAAGCCTAGACTCCAAAACTATAGCAGAACCAACCAGTTTATAAGAGCACAAGTACAATGGCAACCACCGGTGCGATAGCACTATCATACTTGAGCCCATATAAACCCGGTAGTCCCTCGAGTATCATGAAGGATCTTGAATAATCACCAACATACAACCAAGATCATACATGATTCAACATACATGTCACATGTTTCATAAAGTTCACAAATAGTTCATCTTACATCAGAGTTCAAATATAAATATTACAACACTAAGTTCAACTGCAGTAGCGGAAGCAATATAGTTTTGAAACCATCATCACACACATGGTTTAAATACATGCCTAGTTCATGATCAAGTCCAACAAAAGCATCATAGGTAAGACAACACAGAAGGGCCGTGCCTATGGCCTCACTCCTCGTCCATAGCTGGAGAGAAGCAGTTCTTGCAATAACCATGATACACAGTAGCATCTGCAACAAGTGGAAAATAAACCCTAAGTACAAGAAGGTACTCAGCTAGACTTATTCATCATAAACCAAGAATAAAGCGACACCAAGGATCATGCAACAATTTATAAGTGGAGCAAGCTTGACAACATTTTGCATAAAAAGCAACTAGTTGAACTACACATTTTATAATTCGGTCTTCAAGTTAATTATAGCTATTCAACTCTAGATTAGCAATTAACCTATGCCAAACATGTGTTGTACAATTATGTAGCATAACAATAGTAACCATAGCCATTTATTATGTCATCATCATAGCCATTTCACTTTCATGTTATCACTACGATAGAAGGAAGCTCAGTCAAGTTTCTCACTATCCGGGAGAGACGGTGATTCAAATCGATTGCAACTAGCTAGGAAGAAGTCCTAACACAAACCTATACTTCCCTCGTCATGGTCATGTTGGGTCACCTTTGGTACAACTCAGGACTCAACTTCATAGGTTCGATCAGCGTTGCACACTCAAGGACTGATCGGCTGCTAGGACGATCAAGCCTGGCCTGCCTTAGACTCACATCTAGCTCCCCACACATCCTTACTACCTCTAGTGTGTGCACTCATACAGAACTAGGCCCAGCCTAAGTTGAGCTACTCAGCTTCACGGTCGGAACGAGTTATCCGGCCAGCTAAGTGAGAGGCTATGTTCAAAATGACCGAGGACCAACAACAATGCGGTCCTTAAGTGGCACAGATGGAATCACATGAGTCGACCTACAACATAGACTCCGTCCGACCTCCAATTATATCATCACATGGTGCTTTTCCACAATAGCAAATATAGCCAATGGTGACTAGGTATCCCCTATAGCTCACAGGTGATAGGAAATCACCCGACTTCTACCAAATTAAGCATGGCTAAGCATTTATTCGATCCTAGACCTACACATGGTTCAAGGTATACATTTCTAGACAAGGAGATTATATGCATCAAGTGTTTCCAAACAACTCCTACAACTTAATGCATCAAACATAAAGAACTCAAATTGGTATTTGTAAAACATAGGAGGCTAAGAATGCTCCGGGGCTTGCCTTTAAAGTAGGCTGAGGGCTTATGGTCTGGGCACTCTTCTTCCTAGACCTATTCTTTGCCTTCTAGAACTTCCTGCTATTAGGTCTCCTGCTGGTCCTCCTCTCCCATGGCCTCGAACTCCAGAAGTGTTACCCCCTCTGACTATCCTATATGCATCAAGATATACATAAATATAGAGAATGCACAAGGGATGAAGTGCAAGTATGGTATGACGAAATGCATATGCATACACATCCTTAGCAACAAGATAACAAGGTGATGATAGGATTACTTTGCTTTATGGAGTAGGTGCATATCTCCTCTCTAGTAGATTAATTTTTGTTTACTAAGTAGGTGCATATCTCCTCTCTAGTAGATTAATTTTTGTTTACTGAGTAGATGCATATCTCCTCTCTAGCAAAGCAAACATACACTCATCATGTTCTAGCAGCCTAAGATAAAGTTGTTCATCATCAGTAAGAGGCCTAAAACCTACAGCTAACAACTTATCTTAATTATCCTAATCATGTAACTAACAAGCATCAAGTTCAAACAAAGCAACCAAGCCATAGAACTAGATAAAAGTGAATTATGGGCAATAAATAACTAGCTACATATAAACACTCAATTCAGGGCACAACCAAATGTACCAATAGGTTATACCCATCACCAACATGTTAAAAAGTGCAATGGTTGGACCCAATTCAATTTTATACAAGCATTTATTAGTTTATCAATTAATTCAGGTGAAAATTGGACCAGTACAACAACCTCTAAAAAATGACAAGTTACATGGTTTATAGTAATTTAAATATGTTTAGCATGGTGAAAAGTGTCAAGCAATAGATTTACTATTTTTCCTACAGTCCTCATAACACCATAATACTGTACAAATAATTTCATGTCCATATGTTACATGGATCTACCACAATAAATTTCACAAGAAACTAGCGTTTAATTGAGCCAAAATAAGAAGTCATATTCCAAGTAGTCAAACTATAGGTTTCATATTTTTCCTAGCTACAGCATGTTAAAACATGACTAACAAAATTGGAATCACATTTTTAACATCTCCCAAACTCAAGTAATGGATTTTTCAAGATTAATAGGGAATAAAAAATATAATTTAAACAAGGTACCAAACTATAGCACATACCAAGTTTCATATTTTTAACAGATAGTACTCATCAAGATGAAGCTAACAAAATTTGGTTCACTTCATTTGGACACTCCTAGCTCTAGATATGAATTTTACAAGTTTGTTACAAAATCTAGAAAAAAACAATTAAAGAAAAACATCAAAAACCGGTTAAATGCTATGCACACCCAGCTCAGTGCACCCTGCTGCCACTGATGCCTAGGCCCCACGATCAACCATTCCCACTTGTCACACACATAGTGTAGGGGCATGGCTTTGATCAGTGAGAGCTCACCGACGGCGAGGTCTCCGGCGACATGGTCACCACCGTTGGCTTCCCCTCTTCATTCTGCACCCAACGATCTACGTGGTCGAAACTCTACCAGTGGCTAGGCATGGTAGCAGCACTAATGGTGGCTTGGAAGTGGCACATGGTGGCGCTCTGGCCAAGGCAACCTTGGACGAGCTCGGCTATGGCTTCAAGGTGACCTAGTGGAGATATAGGGTTAGGATTAGGGCCCTCGAAGACACCGGCGAGGCATGGCCGCTTGCATGGTGGCACGGTGGTACGAGCGCAATAGTAGCTATGGCGTTCTAGTAAGCCAGGTGATGGCATCATGCATCTATCTTCCTCGTGAGCTTCACTGTCCCTAGGCGATGCCCTAGCACCTAAAAGGAGAGAGGAAAAAGACCGGGCAAGCGTGTCCACGGTGACGTGCATCATGGCGGTGCGGTGTCGTCCTTCCTTCGGTGAGGCTGGCATTGGCCAAAGGCCAGCGGCTATAGCATCCACTAAACCTAATGACTATGGAACATTAGAGAGAGATAGCAGTGTGTGCATGAGGTAGCCTAGCCATGACGAGCGCAAGCTCGGTGGCGCACTGCAGCCATGGCGACCGCAGTGATGGCGTAGAGGGGCTTTACCTATGCTCAAGGAGCATTGCTAGTGGGTTGATGGGGTAGCACGCGACATGATAGAGCTATGGGTGAGACAAATCGAGCGGCGGTATGGTGTGTGTTGCGCGCGTGGCCAGCAAAGGCACGGCAGCGGCGGCGCTGCAGCTTTGCTCTGTCCTAGAGCGGTGCAAGGGCGAGAGAGAGGGTGAAAGCGAGAGTGAGCGAGCAGGTGAGTGGGAGACCGAGTGCTCCCCCTTTCAGCACCACAACGCAAACTGGAGCTAGCATACGGCCGCCATGTGGTGCACATGGCCTACGCCCAATCGACCACTGCCACTCGGTGTTTGAACCGGCTAGAGCCAATTCAGACTGCAAACACACCGAGTGAAACCTGATTTTCAACCCTCCAATGCTCCTAATCCATGTAGTGATTTGGCAAAATGATTCCACCATTTTGTAGAGCTACAAGAGTACTACAAATTTGCTTAAAGAAGTTTGGCCAAATTCCAAATGGTTTTCAAACTAAAAATTTCCAAAGTTGGCTACCTTGAAACTGTAAAGCAGTTAAGGACTTAGAAAAAATTTGGGTTCCAAAAACAGTATCAATTTGATTTTTTTTGTGAGCCCTATTTGACTAAGCTAGGCACTGATTCAGCTCTTGACCCTTAAACAAAGTTTGTTCTACATGATCAAAACTACAACTTTTATTTAAGTCCCATTGCCATGCAAGCCCTCTAAGTAATTAGTCAAGATAGGTCAAACAATCAACCTAATAAAGGGCCTTTCTAGTAATACCATCACTTAGAAGCATTTTTGGACCAACTCATGAATATAAACTTGGTTCCATTTTTCATTCTAAGTGTGTCTAAGTTGTTTTGGTGACCAACCAACACCCACTTGCATTATCAAGCATGATCACTAAGCATTCACAAGGCAATTTAAGCATTTTCTGAAAGGAATCACAATTAATAAATGTATCATTTCATGCCCATGAGTGCAAATAAATGGATGATGCTTATGCTCATGCAATGCAAGTGCACTAATGCAAGCTTAACACTTGGGGTGTTACAAAAACTCTTCCCTCACACTCTATCTCTCTATCTCTAATACAAGACTAGATCAAATTGAGGACTAATCTTCTCTTGATTGCTAGCTCTGATCCTGGTGGAAATATGAATTAGGGTTTCTAGCCCTCAGGCACTCAGGATCAAATGCATGCCCTAAGGAGGGGGTATAGGCAGGTATATATAGGGGCCTTCAAGCATCCTGTACCCTTGGATCAAACCGACTTAAAAGAACGGCGTAGATGCAATCCTTAAGGCGGTGGAGAACTAGCGTAGCGAGGAGAGACCGACAGGAAGGGCCCATAGGCCGGCTGGTCTGTCAATGGGGCCGGCCAGCCCCATATGGTAGTGGCTCAGGCCCTGCATTGGTGGAGTGCCTTCTTGAGTCTTCTAAAGTCTTCCCGCGTTGATCCCACTGTGAAATTCCTTGATTTCCTTTGACGAATTGGACCTACTTGGTGGTTTTCCCATTAAATCCTGCTAAAAACATAGATTCACAAAAACTCATGGAATTTGTTAGTTTAAACCCTAAGTCTATGTTGGTGATTCATTTTAGTCATTTATGCAAGGTATATTGATGATTTGTGATTAACATTAACTACCAGAAACAAACTCCCCCACACTTAGACTTTTACTTGTCCTCGATAAAAGGATGAATTACTCACGACATAACCTTGGGACAAGACATCAACATAAAACTATTCCTAGTCATACATGCTATACATGATTCAATGTGTCTACCATGAAACTTTGGGTGGTTGAAGAATGAAACATCTTGAAATAGATCACCATCTTCCTTCAGTCAAGTGAATTGGAGAAATATTGTAAGATTTTGAAAACAAAACATAGCTTACCTTTTTCTCTTGTAGTACTCTCAAATCACTCATTGTATTTAGTATTTTTGGATCCTCACCAAGGCATTGATGTTCTTGCCTTATTTTTACCTACTTTTAAAGGCTTAGGTGGAGCTCAGGTAGGGATGAATATGAAAACATACTTGCATTGTATATATTGTAAAGTCAAAACAAGGATGCAAGGAGAAAAATGGCATACTCTTAGATCAAGATGTACATGTGTGTGGATATATATGGTGGTTATCCTAATTCTACTTTGCTCCTTGAAAATATATCTCTCTTGATTAAAACTTGAAACCTTGAAATACTTTTGTAAGGAAACATGGGCTATCTTATTCATCTCTCTTTCTTTCTCTTTCTTTTTTTAGGCGGGCATCTAAGTACCCATTGTTTTAAATATCTCGGACACTTGTCCATTTTTTTCTTTAATACTTTCTTTTTCTTTCATGAATAAATTTTGCATAGCCCATGCCTCTTCTTCTGTAATTGAAACTTTTCAAGAGAGACATTTGCAAGAACTTGGAGCATTTATCCTAGCAAACCTTTTTTGTGTCTATTCTCAATGCAGGAGTAGAACATTTTTGGGTGGATGGAAAACATGTTGTTGCGTACCCCAGTGTTGGAGCAGCAGATATATGTGGAGTGTGCGTGATCTTGATCTTAGGAGGATGATAAGTTTCTCAACAAGGGTTACAAGGTTTGACCAAACTCAATACAATGACAAGTAGTATATGTAAAAGGTTTTCCAAGTCTATATATCATATTTGGCTCTAGTAGGACATTGCTTTAACACAAAGGAGAGTTGTAGCTATTCTTTTAACTTTTTGAAATAAAATTCTCCAACACAAAGACATCAAGAATCAAGTTCTCATTATTCTACTATATCTCATTCCACAACAACTTAAGTAACATGGGGCCCCTAATAAGTTCTCAATAGTAGCAAGACTTCTAGGAAGAGTGTTATGTGAGTCTATCCTTAAGTCATGACTAAAGTAATCTTCCCTTGTGTTTTCAAGTTATTTTATCAAAGGATTTTCAATTCGGTTTGAAAAGGAAAGCGAGATAGGTGAAAATAGAATGTATTGGACTCAAACCTGACCGAGGACAAAGCTCAGGGCGAGGCGATGCTGGGATGGGTTGGTCGGCCCATGGGTTTGGGCAGGTGGCTTGCTCTAGGGTTGCTTAAGGCCTACTTCATCATACGTGGTCCTTGGTTCATTGTTTTCTGAGTTTCACGATTTTCATGATTGGATTTCGTTTTGTTGTCATGATGTGCTTTCCCCACACTTGTTTCCTATTTTCCTTCATGTACAACATGTGGAGACAAACACATATACAAAAGAAATAGAGAGTAGGTAGTAATAACAAAATTTATTGATAGGGAACTTTATTACATAATCCAACCTAAACACAAACTTTAAACTAGCTAGCACAAACTTCAACCACTCAAACAACTAAGCTAAGCAAACAACCTAAACATGCCCTATCGATCCACAACCTAACTCTTTAATTCTTAAACTTGTCCTGATTGACAACATAGTGGCTTAAGATAGTAAGCTCATATTCTAGGTTCCTACAATGGATGTACTATTTATCGATCCTATGCTGCAGAGCATGGGTATACTCGGTGAGGATTTTGATATTGTCATGCTGCATAGCAATAGTCGGCCATTGGCGCTTCTCATTCTCTAAGGCAGAGGGTGGTGCCCTCTTCTTCTTCTCCTTTGGTGGCACGACCTTGACTTGCTCAGGAGCAGCATGAACACCATCTATGGTCAAGCGAGGTGCGACCAACTTGTACTTGGTGCATGTGACATCTCTAAACTTGTTGGTCTTCACTCTGGTCAGCGTCTCATTCACCCTTGGAGGAAGGATGTTGATCTCCTTCGGCACCTTGATCTTCGGCGCCTCCAGCTAGCATGGCTTATCTTGAAGAAGTAGACGCAGTGGCAGCAGAGCGATCACCGAACGATGGATGGCTTGGGCGAAGTAGGACTAGATGGAGGAAACGGTAGTCATGTTTCGCGGTGGGATGACGCTCAACGTTATGACATCTTTAACTCCGTAGGGAATGATCTCTTTACCGACCATTGGAACATGGGAAGAGGAGAGCTTGGCTACTGCTCGAGATGGAAGGCTTTGTTGGAATGGCTATGGAGGTAGGTAGGGGCTTATTTATATAGGGGGGAAACATACAACAGGGGTCAAGATCTATCTATTAGAGGTCTCATAACAAGGAAAAATCGAATGGCATCGAAAAATTGGTTATTCTTGAGAGAAATCTCTAGAAGGTTTGCGAGACAATCGAACGGTGGCGGGGGTGACAAATAGGTGGGCTGGCTGGCCCCATACATCATCACCTCATGAAGATTTTTTCACACAACGGTTTCTAATGTTTATCTAATCCTGAAAAGTATATTTCCACATTATGAATCATAAGGTGGAGGGCAGAGGTGTAAATCTATGGTAAAATAATAAAATCTACCTCATCCAAATTCTCAAGTGGTTTTTTAGGTTCTAGAAAGATCTTAAGGCAGTGACCATTTACCTTGAATAACATACCTTCATCATTTTGAAGTGTTACCGCTCCATGCAATGAGGTGCTAATCACCTTGAATGGTCCTTCCCATTTGCTCCAAAGTTCCCAATGTCCAAATAATTTAACCCTAGAATTAAAAAGTAATACCTTATCTCCCGGGGGGAACTCCTTCTTAATCCTCTTATCATGCCATCTCTTAGTTCTCTCCTTGTATATCTTGGTGTTGTGATATGCTTTTTCATGCCATTCATTGATCTCAGAGAGTTGCATCTTCCTCTTGGTTCCTGCGGCTTCAAAGTCCATGTTCCATCACTTGATGGCCCAATGTGCCTTGAATTCTAGCTCAACAGGTAGATGACAAGTCTTCCTATAGATGAGTTGATATGGTAACATCCTAATTGGTGTTTTATAGGCTGTTCTGTAAGCCCATAATGCATTGGGTAGTCTATCCTTCCATGTAGTCCCCATCTCCTTGACCGTCTTCTATAGAATATTCTTGATTTGTTCGTTAGATGTTTCTGTTTAGCCACTTGTCTGAGGGTGATATGGAGTAGCGATGTTGTGATGGATCCCATGTCTTAACAAGGACTTGTGAAAGTTCTTGTCAGTGAAGTGAGTGCCTCCATCACTAATCACCATTCTTGGAACTCTGAATCATGGAAATATTGTCTCTTCAAACATCTTCTTGGAGTTCTTTGCATTAGCAGCTCTACATGGTATGGCTTCAACCCACTTGGAGACATAGTCAACTACCACCAAGATGTATTCATAGTTCTTTGACTTTGGAAATGGTCCCATGTAATTGATACCCCAGACATAAAAAAAGCTCAATCTGGAGGTTGTTGGTGAGTGGCATAGCATCTCTTGAATTGATGTTCCCATGCCTCTAACGTGCTCCACACCTTCAAACAAAGTCCCTCGTATCTTCATACATGGTTGGCCAAAAGAATCCACTTTACCAAATCTTTGAATGAGTGCGCAATGCTCCATAATGCCCTCCATATGGTGATGAGTGGCATTGTTCAATGATCTTGATGCCTTCTTCTTCCGATACACATCTTCTAAGTTGGCCATCAGAGCAGACTCTGAAGAGGTATGGCTCGTCCCATATGTGAAAATGACTTTTGTAGATGAGCTTCCTTTTATTCTCCCCTGGTGGTACATAACATGCAACCATAAAATTAACAATATTCACATACCAGGGGTCGGATTTTATGATCTTGAAGAGCATGTTGTCCCGAAATGAATCATTGATGGGCAATTCTAGTGAATTTTCAAACTATGTTCTGGACAAGTGATCACCAACAGAATTTTCTACTCCCTTTTTATCTTTTATTTCTAAATCAAATTCTTAGAGTAACAAAATCCATCTTATAAGCCGAGGTTTAGCATCTTTCTTAGTGAGCAGGTATTTCAAATAAGCATGATTAGTATAAACAATCACCTTAACTCCTACTAAATAACATCTAAACTTATCAATAGCAAAAACAACAGCCATGAGTTCTTTTTTAGTTGTTGCATAATTAAGTTGAGGTCTTGATAGTGTTTTACTAGCATAAGCAATTGCATGATGCTTCTTATCTTTTGTTTGACCCAAAACTGCACCCACAGCATAATCACAAGCATCACACATAATTTCAAAGGGTAGCGACCAATCAAGGGGTTGAATGATTGGTGCAGAAATGAGTGCTTTCTTAAGAATTTTAAAAGATTTTAAGCATGCATCATCAAATTCAAAGGGAACATCCTTAGCCAAATGATTTGTAAATTGTCAGGCAATGTGTGAAAAATCTTTTGTAAAGCGGCGGTAAAACCCTACATGACCAAGAAAACTACGGATCCCTCTAATATTTATGGGAGGAGGTAACTATTCATTTACTTACATTTTAGCATTATCTACCTCAAACCCTCGTTCAGACACCAAGTGTCCAAGCACTACGCCTTCTCTAACCATGAAATGGCATTTTCCCAATTAAGGACCAAGTGCTTTTCTTTGCATCTTTGCAAAACCTTGTCTAAGTTTTCAAGACAATCATCAAAAGTTTTTCCATAAACAGAAAAATCATCCATGAAAACTTCCATGATTTCTTTAATCATATCAAAAAATATAGACATCATGCATCTTTGTAAAGAAACTGAAGCATTACATAGTCCAAAAGACATTCTACGATAAGCATAAGTTCTATATGGACATGTAAAGGTGGTTTTGCTTTGGTCATCTAGATGGATCGGTATCTGGTGATAACCTGAATACCCATCAAGAAAACCAAAGAAAGAGTGATTTGCTAGTCGCTCCAACATTTCATGAATGAAGGGCAACGAAAAATGATCTTCCTTTGTTGCCTTGTTAAATTCTCGGTAATCAATACACATCCACCATCCTATAATGGTTCTTTGGGGGATTAGTTTATTCTTTTCATTTTTAACAACAGTCATGCCTCCCTTTTTAGGCACAACTTGAACAGGGCTTACCCACTCACTGTATGGAACGGGATAGATGATCCCAGCGTGCAAGAGTTTCAAAACCTCTTTCTTAACAACCTCTCTCATCACATTATTTAGCCTACACTATGGCTCCCTAGAAGGCATAGAATATGGGTCTGTAGGGATGCGATGGTGCAAAGAGCAGGGCTAATTCCCTTAAGGTCTTGGAGTGAGTAGCTAAAAGCAGAGCGATGCTTTTCTAAGATAGTTAGCAAGTGGAGGGATTCTTCCTAAGAGAGTTTATCACTTATGAGCATAGGAGAATCCTGATCATTGTTGAGAAAAGCATATTTCAGGCCAAAAGGTAGGGGTTTAAGCTCAATGGTGGGCTTAGGTGGTTCCAGCAATTTGTCTAGAGGTTGAGGCTCTGTAGGATTTTTGTCTTCCTCTTCGATGAAGAACTAGGCATTATCTTCAAGGTTGGGTTCGATCAAGTCATCAAGAGATGCAACCTTAACTTCTTCCATTGGGTCTTTCTTAGGAATTGGCTCAGTCTCAGCATTTAGAGAATGAGTGATGGGTATATAAAGTTTAAAGTTTTTCTCAAGACTAATTTTTAACTTCCCTATTTGTCCTTCTTGGATAAGTCTTTCGATTGGTTGTCCTATCAATAGGTCGAACTCTATGATATCAAAGATATAAAAGCTTAGGTAGACCATGGTTCCTTTTACCTTGATAGGGAGGACATAAAGAATTCCAAAACTTGGGAGAATGTGTCCTAAAAGACTTTTCAACAACTTTGTTGTTGGAGTTAATGGCATATCTTTCAATAAATTATGAATAAAAGATGCAGACATGATATTAACACCCACAACTGGATTGTAACGAGCATCAAAAGGATCTTTGTTAATTTGGCAGCAAATGGAAATAGAAGGTGAGTCTAGACGAATCACATCAGAGGAAAGCTCTAACTCTTCTAACCATTCATTGCTTATAATAGACACAAGCTCTTTCATTGTCTTTTTAAGGAAAGCTTCCTCACAAGGGTCAAGAATTTCTTCATGGGATGATGATTTCCTAGGATTCTAGGGTCTCCTCATAGTATGATAATTTGAGGTATTTCCATATTCATCAAAAAGTTCATCCTCGAATTCAAGCATAAAATTCAAAATTGGAGTTTCCTCCTTTTCTGGTGGTTCGGGATTTGGGATAGCTGAGGTTGGTGATGGGTTAGGCAAAAGTTCTTGTTCAGCTATCTAGGGTTCCTCCTATAGTGGCTTCTTGTCTACTTCTTCAGGGGTGTATCTAGAATTTTAGTAAGAATGCTTCTCCCCGAATTGGCGAAGACATGCAAGAATGATCCTCCTCAAGCTATATCAAGGTACTTCGAGGTTTTCCTATCAAGACTCATATAAAAGTGTTGAAGAAGAATGAGGTCTTGAATGGCAAGGTCAGGGTCAGTATTAATGAGAGCATTAAAACGATCCCATGACGTGCCTAGAGATTCTTGTTCTTTTTGTTTAAAAGTTAGAACCTCTGAAGGAAGGCTAACTACTCTAGAGATGGGAAAGAATTTTGCAAGCAAAATTTAGAGCACAATGCTTCCCAATCTCCTTGCATACTTCCTATGATTTTCTTATACCAATGTTTAGCCCTTCCTGTCAATGAGAAAGGAAAAAGCTCCCATTGTAAGGTTTTGTCTAACATGCCCTCAATGCGTAAGCATGCATAGGTTTGCTCAAACTCATTTAGGTGAAAGTAAGGGTTTTCATCACCTTTGCCTAGAAAAGATTGATCTTGGACCATGTTAATTAAACACGGACGTAGCTCATAGCTAGGTGTTTTGATAGGCTTTGAGGATTCTGGTGGCTCTAGGCTTGCACTCATAGGTGCGGCATATTGGTAGATAGAAGTAGATTCTAAATCCATGATAAAAAAAGATAAAAGATAAAAGAGTAATGATACAAGGTTAAGTTAGGTTCAAAGTTAACTCAGCAACCGTTTCCCTGACAATGGCACTAGAAATGCTTGTTGGTATATATTAACAAACACAGAATAATCCGCAAGCACACGGATATTATACCAATGTAGCACTTCATCGGAAGTATCCTAGTTTTATATCGAACTCCAACAAACATGTATGAGAATAACTAAATCTAACTTAACCCAACTTCGCAACAAGGCTTAGATAACAGTAGTATAAAGGAGATCGTAGAGGTCTTCTAGTTCTAACTTTGGTAAGCTTTGTCTTCTATTATTCAATTCTGGGGAAATTACTAAGGAAAACACATGCAGAGTATGTTTTCTATAGCAACAAGGTCTAGCTAGGCCTATAAATAGGAGGTGGACCATAGAGGATTCAACGAGGCTATAAGAGTCACCCTCATGAGCTACCACCGATTTGGAATATAGGGTACATTCATGAGTAACTGAGTCTAAGCACAACGCTTACACTACGAATACTACTTTAACCCAGGAGCTACAAGGATTAAAATACTCAAGGAGACTCGCAAACCTAAAGAACAATATGAATAAGATGCTTACTTGAATTAGAAGTTGATTACCAGAGAAATCTCAGAAGCAAGCTCAAGAAGAACTTAATTTCGCCAGGGTACAGGCCATAGAGAGAGCACTGATAGGCTGAGGCTCTTCCAAAACTCTTCCCTCACACTCTATCTCTCTATCTCTAATACAAGACTAGATCCTATTGAGAACTAATCTTCTCTTGATTGCTAGCTCTGATCCTGGTGGAAATATGAATTAGGGTTTCTTGCCCTTAGGCTCTTAGGATCAAATGCATGCCCTAAGAACGGGGGTACAGGCAGGGTATATATAGGGCCTTCAAGCATCCTAGACCCTCGGATCAAACTGACTTAAAAGAACGACGTAGATGCAATCCTTAAGGCGGTGGACAATAGACGTAGCTAGGAGAGACCGATAGGAGAGGCCCATAGGCCTAGTCAGCCTATTAGTGGGGCCAGCCAGCCCCACATGGTAGTGGCCCAGGCCCTGCTTCAGATGGAGAGCCTCCTGGAGTCTTCCCACGTTGATCCCGCTATGGAATTCCTTGATTTCCTTTGACGAATAGGTCCTCCTTGGCGGTTTTCTGATTAAATCCTGCTGAAAACACATATTCACCAAAACTCATAGAATTTGTCAGTTTAAACCCCTAAGTCTATGTTGATGATTCATTTTAGTCATTATGCAAGATATATTGACAGTTTGTGATTAACATAACTACCATCAACAACGTTGCTATAGTTCTTAAAAATAAAACCCTTGCATGTATGAGTTAATTCTACATGCTCTTACATACTAGACAAGTCAATGAAAATTTCTAATACAAAACAAACAAAATTAGATCAAATTATAAGATGATGGAACAAAAAAACAAATAGCAATATACGGGTGCCTTCTATATTTCTTATATATTGAAAGTAGTAATTATGCTAAGTGGAGATAACATGGATAGCTTGCATTTAGAGGTTGGAAGTTAGTGGGATGACAAGGCTATTAGTAGGAGGTGACATGAATAGTTAGTGGGAGATGATGTGGATGACTTGCATGTTGAGATAAAAACTTATAGTGGTGTTAATAGAATATCGCCTGACAGTCCTCCGAGGGGTATCCCATGAAGATAGATTGATCGGCAGAGAAGCATGTGATCAAGAACAAGAAGGCAATAGAGACATACGAGTTAGACAGATTTAGGCCATCAGTATGACATAATACCCTACTCCTGTGGTCTGTTGGTTTGTATTAGCTATCGTATGATATTTCATGAGTTTGGAGGGGGTCCCTGCCCGCCTTATATAGTCCGAGGGATAGGGTTACAAGTCGGTTAGATCTGAGAGATAACCGGAAAGTAGTAATAGATTCCAGGAATCTTGGGATCATACATATCCTAACAGATCTCATAGTATCTTTAGGATATCTTCCTAGTGTCTTGCGGGAGGCGACCGAGCAGAGTCATGCCTGCAAGGCTTTGTCTTATGGGCTGGGCCACCCCTAGGGGCGTAGCCCATGTGGTCTATCATGGGTATCCGAGGTTGTACCCTCCACAGCTAGTCCCTAAGTGCCTTGTATCCGTTGTGCAATGCCATCTTGAGCTTGTTCGAGCAGGTGCGAACAAAGCTGAGTAGTCAAACTCATGGTCCAACCACCGTGATGAGTTGTCGAGCAGTTGTGAGCAGTTGCCGAGCACTATGAACCATAGCCGAGCAGCGTGAACCAAAGCGAGTAGTGTAACCCAAGTGTGGCTTGCCATAAGGGTGTAAGGAGATCAAGTTCAGAATCGAAAATTTCTTTGTAGTGGACCAAGTGTGCCCACTTAGAGTCCGACCACGAGAAAAGGAGATAGTCTTCTTTAGCTTCAAGAGGCGCGGAGTCTTCTAGAATAAAGCAAACACATTCACCGCAAGGTGAACTATGCCCACTTAGTCCCTGAGCCTGATAGCAGATGACGTAGTCATGTGGTGCCAGGGTCCAAAGTAGAAGAAAAATAGAAGACTAGCTGAGCAGGCAGCCAGTCCTTGGGCATAGCCCCAAAAAGCACATTTCACCACAAGGTGAAGTGTGCCCACTTAGTCCCTGAGCCTGATAGTAGGTGACATGGTCATGTGGTGCTAGGGTCAGAAACAACAGTCAACTTGGATAAAATAGAATCATAGAGAAAACCCTAGAGTAATGGCTGTACAGTAGTAATTACTGAGCCATAACAGTTGGCGGAGATGTCGGTGAATATTCGGTGAGCCATAATAAATTGTGGAGATAAATCAGCAATACGGGCTGGGGCTGCGTGAAGGCCCAGGTAACGGCCCACCTTTAATTGTAGAGAATTTGGAGAAGCGCAAATCATGGGAACTGGTTTCCCAAAAACCCTGAATATGAAAAGGTGGGGGGAGTGCTTTATAACTAGGTCACTGCACCCCGCTCTCATACCTTTGCCCCTTTGCCAGTTTCATCTTCCTCCTCAGCCATCGCATTTCTAGATTCACATCTACACCTGCTTCCATCGCCAAACCCTAACCAGATCTGAGAGATGGCTCCGAAGAAGGGAGCTACGAAAGCGAAGAAGACGAGCCCCCTAGAAGGCGAGTGCCGAAATCCGGTGTGGCGAAAGAGTGGGTGTCATCACTGAATGGGAGAGGCGAAGCTCAATAGATTGGTGGAGGTGGGTGTTCTGCCTGATCGCGTCACCATCGGATGGCGGCCAGCCCTCGGTGAGCCCTTCCCCATGCTTCATACCAACAAGTGGTGGTATTTGAGGATTATTTTTGGCAGTGGGTTGGGATTTCTTGTTCATCCATTCCTGAGGGATCTGTTGGAGCTCTAGGTGGTTAGTCTATGCAACCTCCACTCAAATACCATATTGCATATATCTATCTTCATCTATTTCTATGAAGCGTATCTCAGAATCCTTCCACACTTCAATCTCTTCTGTCACCTATTCTGGCCTGAAGAAGAGAGGGTGGCGGTGGTTCCTAAGGTGGTCGGCAGAGTTTATCTTCAGGCTGCATGATGGAATGGCAGGGGAATACCTTACTATTCTGCTAAGCACATCGCTAAAGGGGTGGAACACTAGGTGGTTCTACATGAAGCAAAGCCACCCTACAGTCGCTGCAATGTCGTCCACATACCAGAGAGCCAGAAGAGCTGGTCGGAGGCGCCAAGTAGCGCTGCCTATGGAGCAAGTGAGGGAGCTCCTTGGCTTAATAATGGGCGTGAAGACCAACGGTGGAATTAGTAGCGGCAAGCTTTATAGTGCGCCATATCTAGCCCTACAAGGAGAGAGCCCACCCTGCCTTTGAGAAAGCAATCCTACCTATGGGAGATGTACGACACCATAGGAACAAGGCACAGAAAAGTAGTTGCTCCTTCTGTGGCCACCAATATGCTCATGGTGACATTCGTTGTTGGAGTGCAATATGGCTTAATGCGTTTGGGCATTGCAAGGCAAGGAGCTTTTGGAGCTCATCAATAAGTCCCAATAGATGCTCACGGCTAGCTTCATGAAGCTATCATAGCTCTCTAACATGAGGATCTAGTGCGACTAATAGTCATGATGTGGTTGATCTGGTATGTGAGATGACAAGCTACACAAGAAAATATTTTTCAGAACCCGTTGTCGACTCATACATTTGTTGAGCACTTCATTGTGGACTTGGAATTGGCCATGCCAAATGTGGAGAAGAGAGGGGGGTAGGGCCAATCCCTTCACTAGATCCCACCCCTTGAGGGGGTGATGAAGATAATTGTGGATATTGCGCTATCTAAGAATTATTTCATTGTGATGGTTGCAGTGATCGCATGGAACAATGTAGGTTCCTTTTGGAAGTGTCTACAGTTGCGGTGGAAGGTATTTCAGAAGCAGAGATGATGGAAGTGTTGGCCTATAGAGAAGGTTTAGCTCTCGCAAGCAACCTCATGCTATGAAATGTAGGGATTGCTGCCGACATGTAGGATTGCTGCCGACTAAGCGAATGTAGTTGAAGAACATGCATGGCCCTAGGATGAGCCTCTATGGCCACATCATTAGGGAGATTAAGGTAGGGATGGCAAGCTTTGAGTCAATGGATCTCGTCTATGAAAGAAGGAACTCAAATGTTGATGCTAATAGATTAGCCAAAAGCTTGACTTATGAATCTATAGGACGACATGTTTGGTTGTTATTTCCTTCGAATGGAGTTTGTACTGATTACTCTGATATATGAATAAAGTGGTACTATGTTTCTAAAAAACCTTCCTCCAAGTACTTCATTACCCTTCTCCAATGTTCCTAAGAAAGATAACATCATCATTAGGTAGCAATCTATTCTCAAAACTATAAAGGGATCGCTTAAGAACGAGCTCACCTCTAGATTTAATTGTCGCATTTGAGCTTGGGTCATTGGACCTTGCATAATAATGGTTGGAGGATCAGCGGGTGCATCTAAAGGAGTCATGTCCTCATCACCTAGGGTGCCATCCTTGGTTGTCAAGTCAAGTGATGAACAGAACAAAGCTTTATAGAAACAGTGATATTCCTCCTCATGTTAGGAGCCCCATTGGTTCCTTATGGTGGAACGATATATTAAATTTGGTGGGCAAATTCTTACAGCTTGCACACTGTTAACCAAATAGAGGTTCTTGAGCCATGTTTTGGTTAGACAACTTTCTTCTTGCAACTCTCTAGAGAACCTACCCTCACCTCCACTCATTGGCAAAAAAGCATAATTGCTCCATCAGATACTTCCTTGATCAGGAGACCTAGAAAGACTTTTTCAGCTTCCCCTCTCCACACAACATCCAGTCAGCTTGTAAACCCCCAAATTCTTCTAGAGGAAAGATTATGGAATATAGAGCTAGATGACAAGTGGATTTATACCTAGGGTTCAGCTAACTATAGTAGTAAAAGAGCCTATAGCTACCTATGGGGTACAGTGGATGCCTCCCCTTTACCTTGGCTTTGGTCTTCTAGCAACCTAGGTAAGCACAAGTTCTTTTTGGCTCCTCCTAATAGATTGTTTGAATACAAGATAATGAGCCAGAACAAGATGAGTCAACCCGAGCCAAGCTAGCTCGTTATGCAGCCCTAGTGCAAAGGTAGTTTGATTGGCTTGACATCTCAAACAACACCATTATGAGAAATAATAATTATACCAACACCTTGGTCTTCTTTGCAAGACGATTAATCATATTGTCTTCTTCATGAGGTAAATTTAAAATACACATATCATGCCCCCAGGCCTTAAATCCATCAAAATAAATTCCATTGATGCTATTCTCATAGCACAAGGGTTGCAAGTATTCATCGAATACATTTTTTACACTAAGGGCGACAACAAAATATCATCCATATGAATCCATCCACAAAAGTATGCAGAGCCGAAATACAATACTTTGATTATTGAAATAGAAACTCATTGATAAGCAAAACAATTTGGCAACCCTCTGTAATATAAAGATCCATACCAAGGATCAAAATATGAAACTAAGTGTAAACCTATTTTACCACTCTTTAGGTTGAGCTCCAGACCGATTTTGCTGATCAAAATAGTCTTTATAATATGATGATTTCTATGAATATCTAGGACCTACATACTCTATGTAATATGGCCTAAAGTATGGTTGGACATGTGCCTCTTGATCAAACCATCCCCATGATGAATAAGGGTGAAAGGTCCATATGACATAGGAATTGGTTGCTCAAAAGAAGAATATGTTGCTGCTGCATGAGATCTATTCTCTTGCTAATTCCACTCTCGAGACTTGTGCTTTGGATTCAGGAAACTCATGAAAATAGCCTAGTTCAAGCAGAAGACAATGCAAATGAAATGGTTTTCAATGTATGTTTAAAGATTGATTCAATAAAAGATGTGACTTGATAGCTTCTTGGAGTGAAGATAGCAAGCAAAAGGCTTCAAGATACTAAGCAAAGGTGAAGGGCAAGCGATGGCTTGGTGCCTGAAGCACAATGGTTAGGGTGAAGAAGAGAGTACTTGCATTGTGTCAAGGCACTAATCGAGCTATGATGGGCCATGTTTTGTGGAGGATCAAGTTATTGTTGAATCATATGAAACGTGTCTAAGGATGAAAGGTGTAGTCTTGATTACATTGTCTAAAAAACCTAAGTCATAGTTCAAGGATGACATGCTCATGGCAATTGAAGTGTTGAAAATTGAAGAAATGGCAATATTCTGAAAATGAGAGGCTCAAGTGTGATTTAATTGTATATCTTTGTTTCTTGAGTATAGGTATGTCGTACAATTAAGAAGGATGAAACACTAAGTTACTAGGTAGGGCCTAAAAGTGCTCAAAATAACCTAAGTGAGATAAACCAATAGTTTAGGCTAAAATCCTATGTTTCAGTGTGCTTAGGCTAGAAGAGCTAGGATTGCCAACCTACTAAGTTGGGAGAGCCGACTATGTTTTAGTATGCTTACTTCTAGTGTAGAAGTATAACATATATTTGGTGGCCTGTATGTGATCTTGATCATGATAGCATATGATAATTTTTTCACAAGGGTCAACAAGACATGACAAAACTCAACACATAGCAAGTGCCTTATGTAGAAAGCTTATATCATGTATGATCATGTATATGGTTATGGTAGGAATTTTCACCACTAAGAAAATTTTGGTTTTCATATTTTTAAAAATAAAACCCTAGAAATCATACTCATTTGGAACAAGATTATAGAAGCTCTTATCTTGCTATCTCATATCTCACAATGACATAGACATAGTTACAGCACTTGCATCCCACAAAGTTTTGGGTTCAAGATGGTTTCATAGGAACCAAAGAATCCAAACTTAGAAGAATATCAAGTTGTACACTAGGCATTTTACAAACATAAATAGAGCAACTATTCATCATTTCCAAGATGAGATATCGAGCATTCATAAAACATATAAGAGGGAATATTTTGTCTCTTTATACTATTCAAATTTTCTTGATTTTTGAAGAAAGAAACAAAACAAAAACAAATGCAAATGCAGATATGGGGACTTACCTTTGTAGGGGCTTCTCCCCCAAGCTTGTTTCTTTCAATGCCCCTCTCGGGTGGGTTCATGCCCATGTGTTGCCAATATGCTACCCACTAGCGTGCATTCTCTTGATGCATCGCCTGAATTGCGTTGTCATTGATTTGCTGGGTCTCGATGTGTTGATTCATTATGTGTTGAATGTCACCCATCTGAATTTGTAGCTCGCTAACTTGTCATGGCAGGTGGTTGACATCGTGGGCAAGCTCATGGTAACCCCATTATCATGAGGACAAGAAGGAATACCGCACACTAGCACTTGGTGGAAGATCTTTATAACTTATGGTATGTATACCACTTGTTGACTACGATGATTCAGGTCCCTATGGATAGCTTGGGATGGTCCTGCCTGTTGTTTTTTATATTGAAGTTGTTCAGCTTGAATTTGGGTCATGCTTTAGGTCACTCTACCTACACTTGAAACACTTTTGCGCCTCTCCACATTCTCCAAGTCAATGGTTAGTCATCGCGTATTATGCAACCATAATCTCGTGCAAGGCAATGAGATTTCAATTGTATAACCATGGTAAATCATAATCAAAGATTGGTTTGGTCTATTTTTTAAGTATGTACACTTGGATGCAATGTTCTAAAAGTACCCTTTTAGTAGGCATGTAGTGAACTAAATCATTTTCTAGCAAGCCTAAAAGTTGCAATTCTAGTGATAAGAGAAGTGTCTAGGATCAGAAAGATCCTCTTATGATGCATGTCTGTCAAGACAAGGATAAAAAGGAGGCTGCCCATAAAGCTATTCGAGGTAAAGATCATGGCAAGTACAAGAGTAAAAGGCCAAAGCTTGGTTGGCCATGACCTTGTGTTTTCTTGAGCTGATGTGAGAACCACTAGAAATGCGGAACCAAAACTATTATATGCAATAGTCAGTTTCACCTATGGTTTGCATGATTGCTTAGTGGCAATGTGCCTTTCATAGAGTTGGTTCAATTGAATGGGAAAACTAGCTTAGCCGATCTCTAGAAATTGGCTAAGCTAGTTTTAGCTGTTGCTCCTTTGGACCTGATTGGCAAGAGCTTAATCGATCATATGTAGATTGTGATAGCTCACCTAACCACTGATCATTGATTATTCATCTTTCTAGAATGAATTGGAGCATTTTGCATACAATGAAGGTTTGTATGGCCAAAATCTTTCTCAACAACATGTCTATCCATTTCTTTTCAACATTCTTGGTATGATCAACAAGCTTCACAAGTGAGACCATCCCATATGCAATCACTTATGTCTCGCTTTTCATTCAACACACATGCTTGCCAATTTATCAAATAAGAAACCCATCATCTCTCAATATTGCACAATATGACCATGCTTCACATGAGAGACCAAACAATTTCCACACCCCTTTTGCTATTTCCATCACTTGCTTGCCATTTATGCATTTCATCAATTTACCTTGGACTCATTCTCATTTATGTCACGAGAAGCATACCCCACATGTTGTTGTAGAAATTATGGATGATTTAGAATAAAATTAGAGTACATATAATTACTTATGTGAAGGATGAAACAATTATAAAATAATAATGTTAGTGGTTGGCGTGGCATAATGATGTGGACAACTAAAAGTTTGTTAGTAGATGATGTGTCTCATTGACGTGGATATCATAATTGCATGTACTGGTGGGATATAATTGCATGTGATAGTGGACCGCTGAGGTGGGCAGCTTATTGTATGTCGAGATAGAAGGATAGTGGGGTTTATGATTATAATAGATATAGATATAGATATAGATATAGATATAGATATAGATATAGATATAGATATAGATATAGATATAGATATAGATATAGATATAGATATAGATATAGATATAGATATAGATATAGATATAGATATAGATATAGATATAAGGATACTCTGCATGTTTGTTGGTATATATTAACGCACACAGAATAATTCACAAGCGCACAGATATTATACCGATGTAGCACTTCACCAGAAGTATCCTAGTTTTATATTGAATTCAAGGAAACATGTGTGAGAATAACTAAATCAAACTTAACCCAACTTTGCAACAAGGCTTAGATAATAGGAGTATAAAGGAGATCATAGAGGTCTTCTAGTTCTAACTTCGATAAGCTTTGTCTTCTATTGTTCAATTCTGGGGAAATTACTAAGGAAAACATAGGCAGAGTATGTTTTCTATAGCAACAAGGTCCTGCTAGGCCTACGAATGGGAGGTGGACTATAGAGGATTCAATGAGGCTATAAGAGTCACCCTCATGAGCTACCACCAATGCAGAATATAAGGTACATTCATGAGTAACTGAGTCTAAGCACCACTCTTACACTATGAATACTACTTTAACCCAGGAGCTATAAGGATTAAAGTACTCAAGGAGAGTCACAAACCTAAAGAATAAAATGAATAAGATCCTTACTTGAATTAGAAGTTGATTACCAGAGAAATCTCAGAAGCAAGCTCAAGAAGAACTTGATTCCGCCAGGGTACAAACCATAGAGAGAGCACTGACAAGCCTAGACTCCAAAACTATAGCAGAACCAACCAAGTTTATAAGAGCACAAGTACAATGGCAACCACCGGTGCGATAGCACTATCATACTTGAGCCCATATAAACCCGGTAGTCCCTCGAGTATCATGAAGGATCTTGAATAATCACCAACATACAACCAAGATCATACATGATTCAACATTCATGTCACATGTTTCATAAAGTTCACAAATAGTTCATCTTACATCAGAGTTCAAATATAAATATTACAACACTAAGTTCAACTGCAGTAGCGGAAGCAATATAGTTTTGAAACCATCATCACACACATGGTTTAAATACATGCTAGTTCATGATCAAGTCCAACAAAAGATCATAGGTAAGACAACACAGAAGGGCCGTGCCTATGGCCTCACTCCTCGTCCATAGCTGGAGAGAAGCAGTTCTTGCAATAACCATGATACACAGTAGCATCTGCAACAAGTGGAAAATAAACCCTAAGTACAAGAAGGTACTCAGCTAGACTTATTCATCATAAACCAAGAATAAAGCGACACCAAGGATCATGCAACAATTTATAAGTGGAGCAAGCTTGACAACATTTTGCATAAAAAGCAACTAGTTGAACTACACATTTTATAATTCGGTCTTCAAGTTAATTATAGCTATTCAACTCTAGATTAGCAATTAACCTATGCCAAACATGTGTTGTACAATTATGTAGCATAACAATAGTAACCATAGCCATTTATTATGTCATCATCATAGCCATTTCACTTTCATGTTATCACTACGATAGAAGGAAGCTCAGTCAAGTTTCTCACTATCCGGGAGAGACGGTGATTCAAATCGATTGCAACTAGCTAGGAAGAAGTCCTAACACAAACCTATACTTCCCTCGTCATGGTCATGTTGGGTCACCTTTGGTACAACTCAGGACTCAACTTCATAGGTTCGATCAGCGTTGCACACTCAAGGACTGATCGGCTGCTAGGACGATCAAGCCTGGCCTGCCTTAGACTCACATCTAGCTCCCCACACATCCTTACTACCTCTAGTGTGTGCACTCATACAGAACTAGGCCCAGCCTAAGTTGAGCTACTCAGCTTCACGGTCGGAACGAGTTATCCAGCCAGCTAAGTGAGAGGCTATGTTCAAAATGACCGAGGACCAACAACAATGCGGTCCTTAAGTGGCACAGATGGAATCACATGAGTCGACCTACAACATAGACTCCGTCCGACCTCCAATTATATCATCACATGGTGCTTTTCCACAATAGCAAATATAGCCAATGGTGACTAGGTATCCCCTATAGCTCACAGGTGATAGGAAATCACCCGACTTCTACCAAATTAAGCATGGCTAAGCATTTATTCGATCCTAGACCTACACATGGTTCAAGGTATACATTTCTAGACAAGGAGATTATATGCATCAAGTGTTTCCAAACAACTCCTACAACTTAATGCATCAAACATAAAGAACTCAAATTGGTATTTGTAAAACATAGGAGGCTAAGAATGCTCCGGGGCTTGCCTTTAAAGTAGGCTGAGGGCTTATAGTCTGGGCACTCTTCTTCCTAGACCTATTCTTTGCCTTCTAGAACTTCCTGCTATTAGGTCTCCTGCTGGTCCTCCTCTCCCATGGCCTCGAACTCCAGAAGTGTTACCCCCTCTGACTATCCTATATGCATCAAGATATACATAAATATAGAGAATGCACAAGGGATGAAGTGCAAGTATGGTACGATGAAATGCATATGCATACACATCCTTAGCAACAAGATAACAAGGTGATGATAGGATTACTTTACTTTATGGAGTAGGTGCATATCTCCTCTCTAGTAGATTAATTTTTGTTTACTGAGTAGGTGCATATCTCCTCTCTAGTAGATTAATTTTTGTTTACTAAGTAGATGCATATCTCCTCTCTAGCAAAGCAAACATACACTCATCATGTTCTAGCAAGCCTAAGATAAAGTTGTTCATCATCAGTAAGAGGCCTAAAACCTACAGCTAACAACTTATCTTAATTATCCTAATCATGTAACTAACAAGCATCAAGTTCAAACAAAGCAACCAAGCCATAGAACTAGATAAAAGTGAATTATGGGCAATAAATAACTAGCTGCATATAAACACTCAATTTAGGGCACAACCAAATGTACCAATAGGTTATACCCATCACCAACATGTTAAAAAGTGCAATTGTTGGACCCAATTCAATTTTATACAAGCATTTATTAGTTTATCAATTAATTCAGGTGAAAATTGGACCAGTACAACAACCTCTAAAAAATGACAAGTTACATGGTTTATAGTAATTTAAATATGTTTAGCATGGTGAAAAGTGTCAAGCAATAGATTTACTATTTTTCCTACAGTCCTCATAACACCATAATACTGTACAAATAATTTCATGTCCATATGTTACATGGATCTACCACAATAAATTTCACAAGAAACTAGCATTTAATTGAGCCAAAATAAGAAGTCATATTCCAAGTAGTCAAACTATAGGTTTCATATTTTTCCTAGCTACAGCATGTCAAAACATGACCAACAAAATTGGAATCACATTTTTAACATCTCCCAAACTCAAGTAATGGATTTTTCAAGATTAATAGGGAATAAAAAATATAATTTAAACAAGGTACCAAACTATAGCACATACCAAGTTTCATATTTTTAACAGATAGTACTCATCAAGATGAAGCTAACAAAATTTGGTTCACTTCATTTGGACACTCCTAGCTCTAGATATGAATTTTACAAGTTTGTTACAAAATCTGGAAAAAAAACAATTAAAGAAAAACATCAAAAACCGGTTAAATGCTATGCACACCCAGCTCAGTGCACCCTGCTGCCACTGATGCCTAGGCCCCATGGATCAACCGTTCCCACTTGTCACACACATAGTGCTAGGGGCAGTGGCTTTGATCAGTGAGAGCTCACCGACGGCGAGGTCTCCGGCGACACTGGTCACCACCGTTGGCTTCCCCTCTTCATTCCTGCATCCAACGATCTACGTGGTCGAAACTCTACCAGTGGCTAGGCATGGTAGCAGCGCTAATGGTGGCTTGGAAGTGGCACATGGTGGCACTCTGGCCAAGGCAACCTTGGACGAGCTCGGCTATGGCTTCAAGGTGACCTAGTGGAGATATAGGGTTAGGATTAGGGCCCTCGAAGACACCGGCGAGGCATGGCCGCTTGCATGGTGGCACAGCGGTACTGAGCGCGATAGTAGCTATGGCGTTCTAGTAAGCCAGGTGATGGCATCATGCATCTGTCTTCCTCATGAGCTTCACTGTCCCTAGGCGATGCCCTAGCACCTAAAAGGAGAGAGGAAAAAGACCGGGCAAGCGTGTCCACGGTGACGTGCATCACGGCGGTGCGGTGTCATCCTTCCTTCGGTGAGGCTAGCATTGGCCAAAGGCCAGCGGCTATAGCATCCACTAAACCTAACGACTATGGAACATTAGAGAGAGATAGCAGTGTGTGCGTGAGGTAGCCTAGCCATGACGAGCGCAAGCTCGGTGGCGCACTGCAGCCATGGCGACCGCAGTGATGGCATAGAGGGGCTTTACCTATGCTCAAGGAGCATTGCTAGTGGGTTGATGGGGTAGCACGCGACACGATAGAGCTATGGGTGAGACAAATCGAGCGGCGGTATGGTGTGTGTTGCGCGCGTGGCCAGCAAAGGCACGGCAGCGGCTGGCGCTGCAGCTTTGCTCTGTCCTAGAGCGGTGCAAGGGCGAGAGAGAGGGTGAAAGCGAGAGTGAGCGAGCAGGTGAGTGGGAGACCGAGTGCTCCCCCTTTCAGCACCACAACGCACAGACTAGGAGCTAGCATACGGCCGCCATGTGGTGCACATGGCCTACGCCTGAATCGACCACTACCACTCGGTGTTTGAACCGGCTAGAGCCAATTCAGACTGCAAACACACCGAGTGAAACCTGATTTTCAACCCTCCAATACTCCTAATCCATGTAGTGATTTGGCAAAATGATTCCACCATTTTGTAGAGCTACAAGAGTACTACAAATTTGCTTAAAGAAGTTTGGCCAAATTCCAAATGGTTTTCAAACTAAAAATTTCCAAAATTGGCTACCTTGAAACTGTAAAGCAGTTAAGGACTTAGAAAAAATTTGGGTTCCAAAAATAGTATCAATTTGATTTTTTTTGTGAGCCCTATTTGACTAAGCTAGGCACTGATTCAGCTCTTGACCCTTAAACAAAGTTTGTTCTACATGATCAAAACTACAACTTTTATTTAAGTCCCATTGCCATGCAAGCCCTCTAAGTAATTAGTCAAGATAGGTCAAACAATCAACCTAATAAAGGGCCTTTCTAGTAATACCATCACTTAGAAGCATTTTTGGACCAACTCATGAATATAAACTTGGTTCCATTTTTCATTCTAAGTGTGTCTAAGTTGTTTTGGTGACCAACCAACACCCACTTGCATTATCAAGCATGATCACTAAGCATTCACAAGGCAATTTAAGCATTTTCTGAAAGGAATCACAATTAATAAATGTATCATTTCATGCCCATGAGTGCAAAAAAATGGATGATGCTTATGCTCATGCAATGCAAGTGCACTAATGCAAGCTTAACACTTGGGGTGTTACAAAAACTCTTCCCTCACACTCTATCTCTCTATCTCTAATACAAGACTAGATCAAATTGAGGACTAATCTTCTCTTGATTGCTAGCTCTGATCCTGGTGGAAATATGAATTAGGGTTTCTAGCCCTCAGGCACTTAGGATCAAATGCATGCCCTAAGGAGGGGGTATAGGCAGGTATATATAGGGGCCTTCAAGCATCCTGTACCCTTGGATCAAACTGACTTAAAAGAATGGCGTAGATGCAATCCTTAAGGCGGTGGAGAACTAGCGTAGCGAGGAGAGACTGACAGGAGGGGCCCATAGGCCGGCTAGTCTGTCAATGGGGCCGGCCAGCCCCATATGGTAGTGGCTCAAGCCCTGCTTCGGTGGAGTGCCTTCTTGAGTCTTCTAAAGTCTTCCCGCGTTGATCCCACTGTGAAATTCCTTGATTTCCTTTGACGAATTGGACCTACTTGGTGGTTTTCCCATTAAATCCTGCTAAAAACACAGATTCACAAAAACTCATGGAATTTATTAGTTTAAACCCTAAGTCTATGTTGGTGATTCATTTTAGTCATTTATGCAAGGTATATTGATGATTTGTGATTAACATTAACTACCAGAAACAAACTCCCCCACACTTAGACTTTTACTTGTCCTTGATAAAAGGATGAATTACTCACGACATAACCTTGGGACAAGACATCAACATAAAACTATTCCTAGTCATACATGCTATACATGATTCAATGTGTCTACCATGAAACTTTGGGTGGTTGAAGAATGGAACATCTTGAAACAGATCACCATCTTCCTTCAGTCAAGTGAATTGGAGAAATATTGTAAGATTTTGAAAACAAAACATAGCTTACCTTTTTCTCTTGTAGTACTCTCAAATCACTCATTGTATTTAGTATTTTTGGATCCTCACCAAGGCATTGATGTTCTTGCCTTATTTTTACCTACTTTTAAAGGCTTAGGTGGAGCTCAGGTAGGGATGAATATGAAAACATACTTGCATTGTATATATTGTAAAGTCAAAACAAGGATGCAAGGAGAAAAATGGCATACTCTTTGATCAAGATGTACATGTGTGTGGATATATATGGTGGTTATCCTAATTCTACTTTGCTCCTTGAAAACATATCTCTCTTGATTAAAACTTGAAACCTTGAAATACTTTTGTAAGGAAACATGGGCTATCTTATTCATCTCTCTTTCTTTCTCTTTCTTTTTTTAGGCAGGCATCTAAGTACCCATTGTTTTAAATATCTCGGAAACTTGTCCATTTTTTTCTTTAATACTTTCTTTTTCTTTCATGAATAAATTTTGCATAGCCCATGCCTCTTCTTCTATAATTGAAACTTTTCAAGAGAGACATTTGCAAGAACTTGGAGCATTTATCCTAGCAAACCTTTTTTGTGTCTATTCTCAATGCAGGAGTAGAACATTTTTGGGTGGATGGAAAACATGTTGTTGCATACCCTAGTGTTGGAGCAGCAGATATATGTGGAGTGTGCGTGATCTTGATCTTAGGAGGATGATAAGTTTCTCAACAAGGATCACAAGGTTTGACCAAACTCAATACAATGACAAGTAGTATATGTAAAAGGTTTTCCAAGTCTATATATCATATTTGGCTCTGGTAGGACATTGCTTTAACACAAAGGAGAGTTGTAGCTATTCTTTTAACTTTTTGAAATAAAATTCTCCAACACAAAGACATCAAGAATCAAGTTCTCATTATTCTACTATATCTCATTCCACAACAACTTAAGTAACATGGGGCCCCTAATAAGTTCTCAATAGTAGCAAGACTTCCAGGAAGAGTGTTATGTGAGCCTATCCTTAAGTCATGACTGAAGTAATCTTCCCTTGTGTTTTCAAGTTGTTTTATCAAAGGATTTTCAATTCGGTTTGAAAAGGAAAGCGAGATAGGTGAAAATAGAATGTATTGGACTCAAACCTGACCGAGGACAAAGCTCAGGGCGAGGCGATGCTGGGATGGGTTGGTCGGCCCATGGGTTTGGGCAGGTGGCCTGCTCTAGGGCTTGCTTAAGGCCTGCTTCATCATACGTGGTCCTTGGTTCATTGTTTTCTGAGTTTCATGATTTTCATGATTGGATTTCGTTTTGTTGTCATGATGTGCTTTCCCCACACTTGTTTCCTATTTTCCTTCATGTACAACATGTGGAGACAAACACATATACAAAAGAAATAGAGAGTAGGTAGTAATAACAAAATTTATTGATAGGGAACTTTATTACATAATCCAACCTAAACACAAACTTTAAACTAGCTAGCACAAACTTCAACCACTCAAACAACTAAGCTAAGCAAACAACCTAAACATGCCCTATCAATCCACAACCTAACTCTTTAATTCTTAAACTTGTCCTGATTGACAACATAGTGGCTTAAGATAGTAAGCTCATATTCTAGGTTCCTACAATGGATGTACTATTTATCGATCCTATGCTGCAGAGCATGGGTATACTCGGTGAGGATTTTGATATTGTCATGCAGCATAGCAACAGTCGGCCATTGGCGCTTCTCATTCTCTAGGGCAGAGGGTGGTGCCCTCTTCTTCTTCTCCTTTGGTGGCACGACCTTGACTTGCTCAGGAGCAGCATGAACACCATCTATGGTCAAGCGAGGTGCGACCAACTTGTACTTGGTGCATGTGACATCTCTAAACTTGTTGGTCTTCACTCTGGTCAGCGTCTCATTCACCCTTGGATGAAGGATGTTGATCTCCTTTGGCACCTTGATCTTCGGCGCCTCCAGCTAGCATGGCTTATCTTGAAGAAGTAGACAAAGTGGCAGCAGAGCGATCACCGAACGATGGATGGCTTGGGCGAAGTAGGACTAGTTGGAGGAAACGGTAGTCATGTTTCGTGGCGGGATGACGCTCAACGGTATGACATCTTTAACTCCGTAGGGAATGATCTCTTTACCGACCATTGGAACATGGGAAGAGGAGAGCTTGGCTACTGCTCGAGATGGAAGGCTTTGTTGGAATGGCTATGGAGGTAGGTAGGGGCTTATTTATATAGGGGGGAAACTTACAACAGGGGTCAAGATCTATCTATTAGAGGTCTCAGTAACAAGGAAAAATCGAATGGCATCGAAAAATTGGTTATTCTTGAGAGAAATCTCTAGAAGGTTTGCGAGACAATCGAACGGTGGCGGGGTGACAAATAGGTGGGCTGGCCTGGCCCCATACATCATCACCTCACAAAGATTTTTTCACACAACGGTTTCTAATGTTTATCTAATCCTGAAAAGTATATTCCCACATTATGAATCATAAGGTGGAGGGCAGAGGTGTAAATCTATGGTAAAATAATAAAATCTACCTCATCCAAATTCTCAAGTGGTTTTTAGGTTCTAGAAAGATCTTAAGGCAGTGACCATTTACCTTGAATAACGTACCTTCATCATTTTGAGGTGTTACCGCTCCATGCAATGAGGTGCTAATCACCTTGAATGGTCCTTCCCATTTGCTCCAAAGTTCCCAATGTCCAAATAATTTAACCCTAGAATTAAAAAGTAATACCTTATCTCCCAGGGGGAACTCCTTCTTAATCCTCTTATCATGCCATCTCTTAGTTCTCTCCTTGTATATCTTGGTGTTGTGATATGCTTTTTCATGCCATTCATTGATCTCAGAGAGTTGCATCTTCCTCTTGGTTCCTGCGGCTTCAAAGTCCATGTTCCATCACTTGATGGCCCAATGTGCCTTGAATTCTAGCTCAACAGGTAGATGACAAGTCTTCCTATAGATGAGTTGATATGGTAACATCCTAATTGGTGTTTTATAGGCTGTTCTGTAAGCCCATAATGCATTGGGTAGTCTATCCTTCCATGTAGTCCCCATCTCCTTGACCGTCTTCTATAGAATATTCTTGATTTGTTCGTTAGATGTTTCTATTTAGCCACTTGTCTGAGGGTGATATGGAGTAGCGATGTTGTGATGGATCCCATGTCTTAACAAGGACTTGTGAAAGTTCTTGTCAGTGAAGTGAGTGCCTCCATCACTAATCACCATTCTTGGAACTCTGAATCATGGAAATATTGTCTCTTCAAACATCTTCTTGGAGTTCTTTGCATTAGCAGCTCTACATGGTATGGCTTCAACCCACTTGGAGACATAGTCAACTACCACCAACATGTATTCATAGTTCTTTGACTTTGGAAATGGTCCCATGTAATTGATACCCCAGACATAAAAAAAGCTCAATCTGGAGGTTGTTGGTGAGTGGCATAGCATCTCTTGAATTGATGTTCCCATGCCTCTAACGCGCTCCACACCTTCGAACAAAGTCCCTCGTATCTTCATACATGGTTGGCCAAAAGAATCCACTTTACCAAATCTTTGAATGAGTGCGCAATGCTCCATAATGCCCTCCATATGGTGATGAGTGGCATTGTTCAATGATCTTGATGCCTTCTTCTTCCGATACACATCTTCTAAGTTGGCCATCAGAGCAGACTCTGAAGAGGTATGGCTCGTCCCATATGTGAAAATGACTTTTGTAGATGAGCTTCCTTTTATTCTCCCCTGGTGGTACATAACATGCAACCATAAAATTAACAATATTCACATACCAGGGGTCGGATTTTATGATCTTGAAGAGCATGTTGTCCCGAAATGAATCATTGATGGGCAATTCTAGTGAATTTTCAAACTATGTTCTGGACAAGTGATCACCAACAGAATTTTCTACTCCCTTTTTATCTTTTATTTCTAAATCAAATTCTTAGAGTAACAAAATCCATCTTATAAGCTAAGGTTTAGCATCTTTCTTAGTGAGCAGGTATTTCAAATAAGCATGATTAGTATAAACAATCACCTTAACTCCTACTAAGTAACATCTAAACTTATCAATAGCAAAAACAACAGCCATGAGTTCTTTTTTAGTTATTGCATAATTAAGTTGAGGTCTTGATAGTGTTTTACTAGCATAAGCAATTGCATGATGCTTCTTATCTTTTGTTTGACCCAAAACTACACCCACAGCATAATCACAAGCATCACACATAATTTCAAAGGGTAGCGACCAATCAAGGGGTTGAATGATTGGTGCAGAAATGAGTGCTTTCTTAAGAATTTTAAAAGATTTTAAGCATGCATCATCAAATTCAAAGGGAACATCCTTAGCCAAATGATTTGTAAATCGTCAGGCAATGTGTGAAAAATCTTTTGTAAAGCGGCGGTAAAACCCTGCATGACCAAGAAAACTACGGATCCCTCTAATATTTATGGAAGGAGGTAACTATTCATTTACTTACATTTTAGCCTTATCTACCTCAAACCCTCGTTCAGACACCAAGTGTCCAAGCACTACGCCTTCTCTAACCATGAAATGGCATTTTCCCAATTAAGGACCAAGTGCTTTTCTTTGCATCTTTGCAAAACCTTGTCTAAGTTTTCAAGACAATCATCAAAAGTTTTTCCATAAATAGAAAAATCATCCATGAAAACTTCCATGATTTCTTCAATCATATCAAAAAATATAGACATCATGCATCTTTGTAAAGAAACTGAAGCATTACATAGTCCAAAAGACATTCTACGATAAGCATAAGTTCTATATGGACATGTAAAGGTGGTTTTGCTTTGGTCATCTGGATGGATCGGTATCTGGTGATAACCTGAATACCCATCAAGAAAACCAAAGAAAGAGTGATTTGCTAGTCGCTCCAACATTTCATGAATGAAGGGCAACGAAAAATGATCTTCCTTTGTTGCCTTGTTAAATTTTCGGTAATCAATACACATCCACCATCCTATAACGGTTCTTTGGGGGATTAGTTTATTCTTTTCATTTTTAACAACAGTCATGCCTCCCTTTTTAGGCACAACTTGAATAGGGCTTACCCACTCACTGTATGGAATGGGATAGATGATCCCAGCGTGTAGGAGTTTCAAAACCTCTTTCTTAACAACCTCTCTCATCGCATTATTTAGCCTACACTATGGCTCCCTAGAAGGCATAGAATATGGGTCTGTAGGGATGCGATGGTGCAAAGAGCAGGGCTAATTCCCTTAAGGTCTTGGAGTGAGTAGCTAAAAGCAGAGTGATGCTTTTCTAAGATAGTTAGCAAGTGGAGGTATTCTTCCTAAGAGAGTTTATCACTTATGAGCATAGGAGAATCCTGATCATTATTGAGAAAAGCATATTTAAGGCCAAAAGGTAGGGGTTTAAGCTCAATGGTGGGCTTAGGTGGTTCCAGCAATTTGTCTAGAGGTTGAGGCTCTGTAGGATTTTTGTCTTCCTCTTCGATGAAGAACTAGGCATTATCTTCAAGGTTGGGTTCGATCAAGTCATCAAGAGATGCAACCTTAACTTCTTCCATTGGGTCTTTCTTAGGAATTGGCTCAGTCTCAGCATTTAGAGAATGAGTGATGGGTATATAAAGTTTAAAGTTTTTCTCAAGACTAATTTTTAACTTCCCTATTTGTCCTTCTTGGATAAGTCTTTCGATTGGTTGTCCTATCAATAGGTCAAACTCTATGATATCAAAGATATAAAAGCTTAGGTAGACCATGGTTCCTTTTACCTTGATAGGGAGGACATAAAGAATTCCAAAACTTGGGAGAATGTGTCCTGAAAGACTTTTCAACAACTTTGTTGTTGGAGTTAATGGCATATCTTTCAATAAATTATGAATAAAAGATGCAGACATGATATTAACACCCACAATTGGATTGTAAAGAGCATCAAAAGGATCTTTGTTAATTTGGCAGCAAATGGGAATAGAAGGTGAGTCTAGACGAATCACATCAGAGGAAAGCTCTAACTCTTCTAACCATTCATTGCTTATAATAGACACAAGCTCTTTCATTGTCTTTTTAAGGAAAGCTTCCTCACAAGGGTCAAGAATTTCTTCATGGGATGATGATTTCCTAGGGATTCTAGGGTCTCCTCATAGTATGATAATTTGAGGTATTTCCATATTCATCAAAAAGTTCATCCTCGAATTCAAGCATAAAATTCAAAATTGGAGTTTCCTCCTTTTCTGGTGGTTCGGGATTTGGGATAGCTGAGGTTGGTGATGGGTTAGGCAAAAGTTCTTGTTCAGCTATCTAGGGTTCCTCCTATAGTGGTTTCTTGTCTACTTCTTCAGGGGTGTATCTAGAATTTTAGTAAGAATGCTTCTCCCCGAATTGGCGAAGACATGCAAGAATGATCCTCCTCAAGCTATATCAAGGTACTTCGAGGTTTTCCTTATCAAGACTCATATAAAAGTGTTGAAGAAGAATGAGGTCTTGAATGGCAAGGTCAGGGTCAGTATTAATGAGAGCATTAAAATGATCCCATGACGTGCCTAGAGATTCTTGTTCTTTTTGTTTAAAAGTTAGAACCTCTGAAGGAAGGCTAACTACTCTAGAGATGGGAAAGAATTTTGCAAGCAAAATTTAGAGCACAATGCTTCCCAATCTCCTTGCATACTTCCTATGATTTTCTTATACCAATGTTTAGCCCTTCCTGTCAATGAGAAAGGAAAAAGCTCCCATTGTAAGGTTTTGTCTAACATGCCCTCAATGCGTAAGCATGCATAGGTTTGCTCAAACTCATTTAGGTGAAAGTAAGGGTTTTCATCACCTTTGCCTAGAAAAGATTGATCTCAGGACCATGTTAATTAAACACGGACGCAGCTCATAGCTAGGTGTTTCGATAGGCTTTGAGGATTCTGGTGGCTCTAGGCTTGCACTCATAGGTGCGACATATTGGTAGATAGAAGTAGATTCTAAATCCATGATAAAAAAAAGATAAAAGATAAAAGAGTAATGATACAAGGTTAAGTTAGGTTCAAAGTTAACTCAGCAACCGTTTCCCTGACAATGGCACTAGAAATGCTTGTTGGTATATATTAACAAACACAGAATAATCCGCAAGCACACGGATATTATACCAATGTAGCACTTCATCGGAAGTATCCTAGTTTTATATCGAACTCCAACAAACATGTATGAGAATAACTAAATCTAACTTAACCCAACTTCGCAACAAGGCTTAGATAACAGTAGTATAAAGGAGATCATAGAGGTCTTCTAGTTCTAACTTCGGTAAGCTTTGTCTTCTATTGTTCAATTCTAGGGAAATTACTAAGGAAAACACATGCAGAGTATGTTTTCTATAGCAACAAGGTCTAGCTAGGCCTATAAATAGGAGGTGGACCATAGAGGATTCAACGAGGCTATAAGAGTCACCCTCATGAGATACCACCGATTTGGAATATAGGGTACATTCATGAGTAACCTGAGTCTAAGCACAATGCTTACACTACGAATACTACTTTAACCCAGGAGCTACAAGGATTAAAATACTCAAGGAGACTCGCAAACCTAAAGAACAATATGAATAAGATGCTTACTTGAATTAGAAGTTGATTACCAGAGAAATCTCAGAAGCAAGCTCAAGAAGAACTTAATTTCAGCCAGGGTACAGGCCATAGAGAGAGCACTGATAGGCCTGAGGCTCTTCCAAAACTCTTCCCTCACACTCTATCTCTCTATCTCTAATACAAGACTAGATCCTATTGAGAACTAATCTTCTCTTGATTGCTAGCTCTGATCCTGGTGGAAATATGAATTAGGGTTTCTTGCCCTTAGGCTCTTAGGATCAAATGCATGCCCTAAGAACGGGGGGTATAGGCAGGTATATATAGGGCCTTCAAGCATCCTAGACCCTCGGATCAAACTGACTTAAAAGAACGACGTAGATGCAATCCTTAAGGCGGTGGACAATAGACGTAGCTAGGAGAGACCGATAGGAGAGGGCCCATAGGCCTAGTCAGCCTATTAGTGGGGCCAGCCAGCCCCACATGGTAGTGGCCCAGGCCCTGCTTCGATGGAGAGCCTCCTGGAGTCTTCCCACGTTGATCCCGCTATGGAATTCCTTGATTTCCTTTGACGAATAGGTCCTCCTTGGCGGTTTTCCTGATTAAATCCTGCTGAAAACACATATTCACCAAAACTCATAGAATTTGTCAGTTTAAACCCCTAAGTCTATGCTGAATGATTCATTTTAGTCATTATGCAAGATATATTGATAGTTTGTGATTAACATCAACTACCATCAACAACGTTGCTATAGTTCTTAAAAATAAAACCCTTGCATGTATGAGTTAATTCTACATGCTCTTACATACTAGACAAGTCAATGAAAATTTCTAATACAAAACAAACAAAATTAGATCAAATTATAAGATGATGGAACAAAAAAACAAATAGCAATATACGGGTGCCTTCTATATTTCTTATATATTGAAAGTAGTAATTATGCTAAGTGGAGATAACATGGATAGCTTGCATTTAGAGGTTGGAAGTTAGTGGGATGACAAGGCTATTAGTAGGAGGTGACATGAATAGTTAGTGGGAGATGATGTGGATGACTTGCATGTTGAGATAAAAACTTATAGTGGTGTTAATAGAATATCGCCTGACAGTCCTCCGAGGGGTATCCCATGAAGATAGATTGATCGGCAGAGAAGCATGTGATCAAGAACAAGAAGGCAATAGAGACATACGAGTTAGACAGGATTTAGGCCATCAGTATGACATAATACCCTACTCCTGTGGTCTGTTGGTTTGTATTAGCTATCGTATGATATTTCATGAGTTTGGAGGGGTCCCTGCCCGCCTTATATAGTCCGAGGGATAGGGTTACAAGTCGGTTAGATCTGAGAGATAACCGGAAAGTAGTAATAGATTCCAGGAATCTTGGGATCATACATATCCTAACAGATCTCATAGTATCTTAGGATATCTTCCTAGTGTCTTGCGGGAGGCGCCGAGCAGAGTCATGCCTTGCAAGGCTTTGTCTTATGGGCTGGGCCACCCCTAGGGGCGTAGCCCATGTGGTCTATCATGGGTATCCGAGGTTGTACCCTCCACAGCTAGTCCCTAAGTGCCTTGTATCCGTTGTGCAATGCCATCTTGAGCTTGTTCGAGCAGGTGCGAACAAAGCTGAGTAGTCAAACTCATGGTCCAACCACCGTGATGAGTTGTCGAGCAGTTGTGAGCAGTTGCCGAGCACTATGAACCATAGCCGAGCAGCAGTGAACCAAAGCCGAGTAGTGTAACCCAAGTGTGGCTTGCCATAAGGGTGTAAGGAGATCAAGTTCAGAATCGAAAATTTCTTTGTAGTGGACCAAGTGTGCCCACTTAGAGTCCGACCACGAGAAAAGGAGATAGTCTTCTTTAGCTTCAAGAGGCGCGGAGTCTTCTAGAATAAAGCAAACACATTCACCAGCAAGGTGAACTATGCCCACTTAGTCCCTGAGCCTGATAGCAGATGACGTAGTCATGTGGTGCCAGGGTCCAAAGTAGAAGAAAAATAGAAGACTAGCTGAGCAGGCAGCCAGTCCTTGGGCATAGCCCCAAAAAGCACATTCACCACAAGGTGAAGTGTGCCCACTTAGTCCCTGAGCCTGATAGTAGGTGACATGGTCATGTGGTGCTAGGGTCAGAAACAACAGTCAACTTGGATAAAATAGAATCATAGAGAAAACCCTAGAGTAATGGCTGTACAGTAGTAATTACTGAGCCATAACAGTTGGCGGAGATGTCGGTGAATATTCGGTGAGCCATAATAAATTGTGGAGATAAATCAGGCAATACGGGCTAGGGGCTGCGTGAAGGCCCAGGTAACGGCCCACCTTTAATTGTAGAGAATTCGGAGAAGCGCAAATCATGGGAACGGTTTCCCAAAAACCCTTGAATATGAAAAGGTGGGGGGAGTGCTTTATAACTAGGTCACTGCACCCCGCTCTCATACCTTTGCCCCTTTGCCATTTCATCTTCCTCCTCAGCCATCGCATTTCTAGATTCACATCTACACCTGCTTCCATCGCCAAACCCTAACCAGATCTGAGAGATGGCTCCGAAGAAGGGAGCTACGAAAGCGAAGAAGACGAGCCCCCTAGAAGGCGAGTGCCGAAATCCGGTGTGGCGAAGAGTGGGTGTCATCACGAATGGGAGAGGCGAAGCTCAATAGATTGGTGGAGGTGGGTGTTCTGCCTGATCGCGTCACCAGTCGGATGGCGGCCAGCCCTCGGTGAGCCCTTCCCCATGCTTCATACCAACGAAGTGGTGGTATTTGAGGATTATTTTTGGCGTGGGTTGGGATTTCTTGTTCATCCATTCCTGAGGGATCTGTTGGAGCTCTAGGTGGTTAGTCTATGCAACCTCCACTCAAATACCATATTGCATATATCTATCTTCATCTATTTCTATGAAGCGTATCTCAGAATCCTTCCACACTTCAATCTCTTCTGTCACCTATTCTGGCTGAAGAAGAGAGGTGGCGGTGGTTCCAAGGTGGTCGGCAGAGTTTATCTTCAGCTGCATGATGGAATGGCGGGGGAATACCTTACTGTTCTGCTAAGCACATCGCTAAAGGGGTGGAACACTAGGTGGTTCTACATGAAGCAAAGCCACCCTACAGTCCGCTGCAATGTCGTCCACATACCAGAGAGCCAGAAGAGCTAGTCGGAGGCGCCAAGTAGCGCTGATATGGAGCAAGTGAGGGAGCTCCTTGGCTTAATAATGGGCGTGAAGACCAACGGTGGATTAGTAGCGGCAAGCTTTATAGTGCGTCATATCTAGCCCTACAAGGAGAGAGCCCACCCTGCCTTTGAGTTCAAGGGGGAGACCGATGGTACCCAGGGAGAGGTCGGAGATGCTGTCGAGGGATGTTGTGCAGGAGCGGGCCATAGAGGTATTCGCTACACTTGCCTCATTCAACTTGCTAGGGCAGACGAAACCCTTTCACTACAAAAATCTACCTCCTCAGGTAAATATCTCAGTTGTGCATTCCTGATGCTTTTTTATCTTTTGTCATTGCTGAGCAGTTGACTAATTTACTCATGGGAAGATCCATTCACAAGAAAGAGCAGTTGTACTTCTCGGGCGTGTCGAGGAGCGATTGGCCGAAGGGAGTAGACGCCCGGCCACCACCGCAGCCTGAGGAGGAAGCTGTTAGCATCTCATCAGAGAGTCCATCCCCGGTGTCAGAGAAAATCCAGGTGAAAAGGGTAGCAGCAGATGACCTGGCCCGAAAGAAGAGAAAGACGGCAGGTGCCACTCCCCTCAAGCCAGGCAGCATCTCGCTTGGTGGTGACTAGACCACTCAGACGTGAAGGACTGCGGTGTTCGAGTGGTTGGATGATGATGAAGTTCTGGTTGCTCCTCCACCAAGCATGAAGGCTCCTCCGCATAGCACACGCATGAAGGAACAGTCGATGGGAGGAGAGGAAGTTCCCCAACAATAGGTGATAGGAGTCCCTGGGCAGCAGGCAAGGGGAGCCCCGGAGTGGCAGGCGAAGGAAGTCCCCAAGCAGCAGGTGAGGGGAGCCCCAAAGTGGTGGGCAGAGGAAAGGTCGATGGCAGAGACCGCGGGACCTCCACCCCAAGATGTGGGCGTCAACCCTAAGGCCGCAGCTAGGGGCTCGGGTAGACAGTGCCGGTTCAAAAAATTGTATCGGCAGACCAAACCATAAGTATCCTTCCATTGGAGTTACTTTGTTGTCATTCCTTAATTTTTTTGGTGACTGATAAGCTGATCTGATGTAGTGCGAGGCATGCGAGGGATCCGACCTCACCCGTCCAGACTATCGAGCAATCGAAGGCTAGTCCTAGAGCGGAGGAGGTGGTAGTAGACCCAATTCCACAGTCCCTGGGTGCTTGGTGGTCTACGAAGGAGTCAATCGCCTCTACTGGTGAACTTGGTGGCAGCGAACAGTCAGCGCCGACAGTGGGTGGGTCAGCGACGGTGCCCGAGGCAATGGTGGAAGCCACGGGTCTTCAGCAGCAAATGTAGGAGATGTCAATACCGCACCTGAGTTTGGGGCGGCGAAGCCGGTCGCGCCCGAGGAGCAGACGGTGCCCCCGAGGGGTCATAAAGCATGGGCAGACCTACTATCCAGCCATGGAACCCCCTGGTGGTGCCTCTAGCCATGGCGGAGGAGGACATGGTGGAAGAGATTGAACATGAGGAGTCTCAACCCTAGGCCATCTGAATCCTCCGCAGACGTGGCAACGAGGAGGTGGTTGTCGAGGAGGAGGACACCACCAGGGAGATGAGGAGACTATAGTCCGCCCTTGCCAGAGTGATGAAGCAAATCGAGGTCAGTACTGCATCTAGAATCCTCGTCTTTGACATTGGAGATCGAAATTCGTCATTGTCATTGTGCGCTTGTAGGGGAAAACTCAGACTATCGAGCAGCTGCCACCAGCTAATCAAAAGGATGGCGTCTCTCACTAAGGAAAATGAAAAACTCAAGGAGGCGATGAACCTTATGGAGAAAACATCTAGAGGGCCCAGCAGTGAGTGAGACCTTACTGAGTCCAACGCATGGGACCTAGAGTAATAGAAGGGCATCCTCTCCGAGCAGCTGGCGGCTATGTCCGAGCAGCTATGTGGCAAGTCCGAGCAGCTAGTGAGTGCTTCCACGCAACTAGAGCAAAAGTCCAAGCAGCTTCAGAAGCGTATCTGAGCAGAAAGCAGGTACGGTGTATCGGTGAATGTGCTTTGTATTGCAAAATAGCTATATCTCTGGTGATGACTGTTGTGCTTGTAGAGCTAGATGCAGAGCTCAGCCAGCTGCGCCAAGCTATCGAACAACTCCAAGAGGAGAAGATGAATGAGACTAGGGCAAGCAGACAAACTAGCCAAGGAGCTAAACGGTGAGTACTTCCTAGTCAGAGTTACTATTGAAGTGGTTTCCTTGCTTGATGGAACCTTGTAATGCTTACAGACTACCGTCGGAGGGTCAAGGCACAGTTTGATGTGCTAGTGCAGGAGGCCAGGACCCAATGGGAGAAGTTCGACACCATAGTCGCCGAAGTTAAACCGGTGCTCGACTACATCGACCTAGGAGGTGGCTCCTCAGCCCAACGGCAGGCCGTCACATTCTAACACTATCATCTAGAGGTGCAAGGCAGCATGGGAGAGCTTCAACCACAATGCCAGTTGTTACCACCATTACTCATGCCCTTGCGGTAGTTCGGTCCCACTATCAATCCATTGACCTTCAGGCAATAGGGGCTGGATTTGCCGAAGGGATGGGCGAGGTGGAGACCCAGCAGCTGGAGGATGAGGTGGAGGACACGGCGAAAAAGCTGGCCGGTGACATAAACCTCTTTGGCGAGACAAACGGTGATGGCAGAGCTCGGTGATCTGCCTAGAGAGTGTTATCTGTAACATCTAGAGAGGGTAGTTAGAGCGTGCGAGAGCACATAAAACATTTATGTATTTGTATAAATGTTATAAAGTGCATGTTTATGTAGCTTACTGGTATTTGTGGTGAAAAATCATTGTAGTAATAACCCTAATGCAATTATACATAGTATAAGTAGCATCCGAGCAGTTAGTTCATTACTGAACTCTTTGGCCTTAGCTAGCCCATAGTCCATAACGCCGAGCGTGGAGCTCATGCATGTGTAGGAGGAATAGGCGTCACCAAGGAACCGCAGCCGACCACCCATAACACAGAGCACGGAGCCCGTAGCACGTGTAGGGAGAGATTGAAGACTGGATCTTCTCCATAGAGCATAGAGCAAAACATGTGCTGCTCGGCGGTTGGTGAAATAACTTGGAGATAAACATAGTATAAATGGCGTCCGAGCAGTTAATTCTTTACTGAGCTCTTGGCCTTAGCTAGCCCATAGTCCATAATGTCGAGCGTGGAGCCCGTGCATGTTTAGGAGGAACAGGCATGACCAAAGAACCGCAGTCGACCACCCATAACGCAGAGCGCAAAGCCCGTAGCATGTGTAGAGAGAGATCAGAGACTGGGTCTTCTCCATAGAGAACATAATAGAACGTATGTTGCTCGTTGATCGGCAAAATATCTTGGAGATTTGGAGAAAAGTGTTCGACAATTTGGAGAAACCTGTTTGGTGAAATACGTTGGCGATTTGGAGAAACGTGGTCGGCGATTTGGAGAACTTGTTCAGCAAAATACGTTGGCGATTTGGAGAAATGTGGTCGGCGTTTTGGAGAACTTGTTTAGTGAAATACGTTGGTAATTTGGAGAAACAGTGGCGGAGCAGTTATGGCGATCTCATATTGGAGTTCATTAAGGGATAGCTTAGAGCTCGGCGATCGTAAGTGGAGATTAAATCGTAATGGAGAAAAAATGGAGACAAATTATGGAGACTGAAACTTTATTCATTGTAAAGTGGAGAGTACATATTTGGAGTGTTTCAATGATAGAAACATATGAGGTGCTTGATGTGCCATGAGTTGGAGACATCGATTCTGCCTAAGTCACATAGGCGATAAGACCCTAGTCGGGTAACCTCTTTGACGATGTAAGGCCCTTCCCATGGGGAGGAGAGCTTGAGCATCCCTTTGGTTTTTTGTTTTCTACTGGAGAACTGAGGTCATTGATAGCAAATGAACGACCTTTGATGTTGCGGTTGTAGTATCTCCGCAAGCCTTCTAGATATTTGGCTGTGCGGACACTAGGTGATTAGGCGTTCTTCCTTGGCCCTGTCAACGTCCTCTATCCGAACAGCTGTGGCTTGCTCTTCATCATAATTTTCCATCCTAGGTGCTCAGAAGGTAATATCCACTGGTAGTACGGCTTCTGAGCCAGTAGACCTAAGAAATATGGAGGCACACCGGTGCTGTGACTAGCTTGAGTGCGCAGTCCCCAAACCACAGCTGGTAGCTCCTTGAGCCATCTGCCCGAGTGCTTTTCTTCTTTCTGATATAGCCTCTTTTTGAGGGCATCAAGGATCATGTCATTCGCTTGTTCGACCTAGCCATTGGCTCTAGGATGGGCAACGGAGACGTATTTGATGGAGATGCACCGGTCTTCATAGAAGTCCCAAAAGTGATGTCTAGTAAACATAGTTCCAAGATTGATGATGATGCTATTTGGGAGACCGAATCTATGGATGATATCTTTCGAAGAGCTCAACTGCTTTCTTTATAGTAGTCGAGACTGAGCGGTTTATACTCGATCCACTTGGAGAACTTGTCGATGGTGACATATACGTACTAGAAACCACCTGGCACTGGCTTGAAAGGCCCAATCATATCCTAGTCCCTAGCATGCGAAGGGCTAGGAAGCTAGGATGGTCTACAGCTCATGTGCCGGACACATGTATTTGCTTGGCAAAAAATTTGCTTGTGCCAACACTGGTCCTTCACAATGTTGGACGAGGTCTTCTGCATCGAAGATGGCCATGGGCCAAGTAAAAACCAGCTCAAAAAGCTTTGCCGACCAGTGTTCTCGAGGTCACATGGTTGCCGCAGGAACCAGAGTGAATTTCGAGAAGTAGCTTCACTCCTTCTTCTTGGGTGATGCATTTTTGCAGTATCCCTTCCTTGGCACTTTTCTTCATCAAGTTGCCATCCACCAGCATGTAATGCTTGCTTCAATGGATTAGGCATTCGGTTTTAGTCTTATTAGCGGGTACTTCGGTGTTGGAGAGGTACTTGATGAACTGTTCCCTCCAATCAGTGGCCGGCGAAGGTACCATAAGTACCAGCTACTCGGTAGGGGGAACTTCCTAGATTTCCTTATCTTCCTTAATGGATGGCGCCAGGAGATCTTGAACGAAGACCCTCAGTGGAATTGCGGTACGAGAGGAGCCTAACTTGGATAGGTGGTCGGCAAGCTGATTTTGATCTCGTACCACGTGGTGGTACTCGATACCGTACAATTTCTCTTCAAGCTTCCTGATTTTGGCGCAATATGCATCCATCTTCTCACTGGAGCAAGACCAGTCTTTATTGAGCTGGTTGATGACCAGCGCGGAGTCCCCATATACCATGATGCATTTAACACTGAGCTCAATGGCTATACGGAGTCCATGGAGACATGCTTCATATTTGGCGGCGTTGTTGGAGGCTAGAAAATGTATCCGAAGAACGTATTAGGGCTTATCCTTGGTCAGTGTGATGAATAGAATACCCGCACCAGCACAATTGATGTTGAGAGCACCAGTCAAAGTACATCACCTAGTGCTTGGGGCAAGTAGCATCGATGGGCTCTTGAATCTTAGTCCACTCAGCGTTGAAATCAGCAAGCAGCCTGAGACTTGATGGTAGGTCTACTTCTGAATTCAATGGAGTAAGTGTCCAAGCTCGATAGCCCACTTGATGATATGGCCAGTTGGCCTCTTTGTTGTGGAGAATGTCCCCCAGAGGGAACTTGGTGACCATGGTGATCTTGTAATACTCGAAGTAGTGGCGGAGCTTGCGCGACGTAATTAGGATAGCATATAGCAGCTTCTGGACCTAAGGATAACGAGTCTTAGGCTCGTTGAGAACCTCGCTAATGAAGTATACCAGGACATTACACCTTATAGGCATGCCCAGCCTCCTCGCGTTCGACCACAATGGTTGTGCTGACGACTGCGAGAAGTAGCGGCGATGTAGATTAGGAGAGTTTCATCTGGCTGTGGCACCATCATGATTGGAGGCTTTGTTAGGAACAACTTGAGCTGCTCGAAAGCTGTGTCTACCTCCTTCAACCAGGTAAAGTGCTCAGAGGCCTTGAGGAGTTTGAAGAACTGGTAGCCCTTTTTTGCCGAGGCGTGGTATGAAGCGGCTTAAAGCAGCCATGCAGCCTGTAAGCTTCTGTATATCCTTGACGCATGTTGGTCGTTTCATGTTGATGATGGCAGAGACCTTATCAGGGTTGGTCTCGATGCCACATGAGCTGACGATGTAGCCTAGGAGTATACCGGGTGGAACTACAAAGATGCACTTTGAAGGGTTTAGTTTCCATCGGTACCTTTTTAGGTTGGCGAACATTTCCTCAAGGTCGGTGATAAGATTGTTAGTGGTCTTAGATATGATGACCACATTGTCGATGTAAGCTTCAATGTTGCGGCTGATCTATTCATCGAGGCACATCTAGATGGCCCTTTGATAAGTTGCCCCGACGTTCTTGAGTCCAAAGGACATGGTGGTGTAGCAGTACGCACCGAAGTGCATGATGAACAACGTCTTGATCTGGTCTTCTTCCTTGAGAGAGATCTGGTGATAGCTAGAGTAACAATCGAGGAAGGAGAGCAGTTCGTAGCCAGCGATGGAGTCTACAACCTCATCTATATGAGGTAGACCGAAGGGGTCTTTAGGGTAGTGTTTGTTAAGATCAGTGTAACCAACACACATTCTCCATTCTTTATTCTTTTTTTGAACAAGAATATGGTTTGCTAACCACTCAGGATGATACACTTCTTTTATGAATCTAGTAGCTAGGAGCTAGTTTTATTTCTACCCTAATAGCCTCCTTCTTGTTTGGCGTGAATCGGCGGAGTTTCTGCTTGATCGGTTTGGCGGTCGGATGAGATATTCAAGGAGTGCTCGATCATCTCCCATGGTACCCTCGGCATATCTATAGGTTTCTAAGCAAACACATCAGGCGTTGGCACATAGGAAGAAGACAAGCGTGCTTTCCTATTTGGGGTCGAGGTGAGCCCCAATCTTCATGGTCTTGGAGGGGTCATCGAGGCCGAGGCTGACCTCCTTGGTTTCATTGGACTTGGCAGAGGCATGAGGAGGCTCCAGCGATGGGATCTCCAGGTAGTCGGCAGGCATCGTCTTGGCATCGGTGACCACACTGGCCATCTAGATGGAGAGATCGATGGCTTTGGTGAGCGTGAGACTCTCTATCTCGCAGGCATAGGCGATGGATAGGTTGGCCCGCAAGGCTAGGACTCCTACGGGTGAAGGCATCTTCAACACCTAGATAAGCATAGTGTGGTACAGCCATGAACTTGGCTAGAGCTAGCCGACCAAGTATGGCGTGGTAGGCGGTGTTGAAGTTGATGATGTAGAAGTTGATGTGCTCGACGCGGTAGTTGCTTACAGTGCTGAACTGTACTGGTAGGGTGATCTCTCCAAGTGGTTTGGATGCCCTACCAAGTACCACACCCTAGAAGGAGGAGTCTAAGGGTGTGAGATCTGCTATCCCGAGGCCCAACTCCTTTAGGGCTTCCAGCGAAGAGGAGATTCAGAGCGCTCCCACCATCGACAAGCACTTTTCTAAAAAGCACTTTCTAGACGGTTGCATCAAGGACAAGGGGGAAACTCCCTGTGTAGGGGATGTCCGCCCACTGGTCGGCCCTACTGAAGGTGATTGGGACCTTGGACCATGGGTGATAGCTGGGGTTGGCAGCAGCAGTCTTCGGTAGTGATGGTGAGCACCCGACGGGCGACGAGCTTTCATTCTCTCCTGCTCTCGGTGGAGGCGAGGCCCCTGAAGATGGTGGCGACCACCTTGTCGTGGTCCTAGAAGGCATTGTTATTGCCTCTAGGTGGTCAGCGGCCTCTGGCTCCATTGTTGGTGTCATCGTCCAGCTTTTTGTCCTAGAACTCCTTATTCAAGCTGAGGCATTCCTTCATCTTATGTATGGCATTCTTATGGAGAGGGCACGGGCCGTCGAGGATCTTTTTGTATTGCTTGTCGTAGTTGCGCTTGGCTCGAGGTTCATTGACAGTGACGACGATGTGGTCTGGTCGGCAGCAATGATTTTGACCAGACTTGGGTCCTTCTGGCTGATCACGGTCGCTGTCATGATAGTAATTGCGGTCGCCGTAGTGATGGACATTGTGGTGTCGGTTGTTAGGGCAGTCGTCATAGCGGCATGTTGGACGATGAGTGCCCGCATCCTCATTGAAGTGCACCTTGGCTTCCTCGGTGTCGGCGTACTAGGTTGGCGGTCGTGATCATCTCGCCAATCCCTGTGGGTGGCTTGTGGTTGAACTTGGAGCAAAGCTCACGGTGATGGAGTCCTCTAATGAAGGCAGTGATGACCTCTGCTTCCGTGATGTTGGGAATAGAATTTCTCATCTCAGAAAAGTGTCTGATGTAGCTATAGAGGAGCTCAGACTGGCTTCTGGTTGATGCGGTTGAGATCATGCTTGGTGCCCGGCCGAGTACACAGTACACTACACCACAGCCCCAGAATGGCGATGCACCATTGGTCGCTATAGGTGGATACAGCGACTGCACTATCGGTCGGTATAGATCTATGCCGACACTTAACTGCTGCCGCTGAAAGTGGCGTCGGAGATAGGGTTATAGCGACCTGACATACTTTTAGCGACTGATAGTCTAACGAAATGCTGAAGCAATACCGACCAACAAGCTGATGGCATATAGTAGTTTTATCGTCCAACAGTTCAAGGCTAAAGGGATTTATACCAACCAACAATCCAATGCATAGATCACATGACACAAAAATACATTATTAATCTCACATTAACCAAATTACAGTATTCTTTTAGACATGAAACATACAAGGTCACATTCAACATGAGACACAAAATCGAGTCACAATGACATAGCTTAGATTTCATTCATGCCAATTGGTACATGTCATAGTCATGGTGGGTTGCACACCTCACTAGTAACATGAGACACCAAATTACAGTATTATTCACAACACACAAGTCTAGCTTGCACACCTCACAGCTAACATGCCCAAGGAGTTCTTTACAAAATGTTACATCATCCAAAGCAACTAGCCATTGATCATACTTGTAATATTCACCGGTGTATCTGCTAATCTGTAGCACCTGCTAGCCATGTGATCAGTTTCTACCTGATCCTGTGCCCCTGATACAGCTGCAGATGTCACTTAGATCCAAGGGAGGATCCATTTCTCATGAAATGTGAAGGGTCAGGTGGAGAATCTCTAGGGATTTGGCCTTTACTCTACAGCACAAGAATAACAAGCATGCATAAGATGTTGGTTGAAAACTATCGATACAACGTTAACAATTCGGTAAGGCAAATGCATTTTTAGCAACAAACACTTGCCTGTGCATTTTTCCTAGAATGATCGAAAATACATATTTGACTGCAAAAATGTAAAACTACATTCAGACACTAGACAATCAAGAATTATCTGTTCCTTTCCAAGTTCTTCAGATAGTATGGGTTAGAGCTATAGGCATACCTCCTGGTGCTAGGTCTGAATTTGATGTAATGGAACTGGCTAAATTGGTGGGAGATCCTGAGGAAGAGCACTTACCATCTTTACAATGGAAATCTGTATGGGTCAAAGTGTCCTGTAAAGATCCTATCAAGATTGGAGGGACATCAGAGGTGTTCATCAACAAACAAGAGAGAAGGATCTCATGGTACTATTCAGATAAATTGGAGAAATTTCCTCCTAACAAACCTAGTGATGATTTGGGTGGAGATGATGATGAGGTCACAGATGAAGAGGATCCTGAATCCCAGGAGAGCCATGGCTGGCTTGAGATTGGTAAATCACCTCCAAGGGGGACAGATACAAAGGTGAATAGTTCAGTGAGTGGGATGACATCAAACCAGGAAGTTGAGTTATCCAAGCTGGGTTTCTTTTCTACTGATGATATCTATCATACGCCAGATACAAATGTTGAAGTGTTAGAGATGACCAATCCAAGGACTAAAACCTTAATGAACAAGCTGAGGAAGATGTTCAGATCCTGGAGGTGAAGAAAAATTCACAGCCTGTGAAGGAAGTCAATGCTCACAAGGAGAAACCAGAAGATAATGGAGAAGGCCATGGAGAAGAAGGCTACTACTTTTATTCCTAAAGGTATACCTTCTATCCCTCCTAAACCCATTTCTGACTCATCCACTCATATTGAGGAACTAGCTAGAGCTTGTGGCATATCATTGGAGAAGAGGAATCAGCAAGGTTGGCCAATATATCTATAATACAGGCCAGGGAGGAAGCTTTGTTAGCTTTGCAAAAAAACAAACAGAAAGTGATGTTGAGTTCTGATAAAAATTTAGAGGTTGACAATACTGAGGGTGAATCTGGAAATGAAAATAGAGATAATATTCCTTGCTATGGATGATGCAGGGGGTGATGGTACTTTAGAAGCTAATTTATTACATACAGATCAGGGATGAAGATTATTTTCTAGAATATTAGAGGAATGGGAAGCGCTGGACGAAGGAAGCTGTTAATAGAGTTAATAGCCAAGTATTCTTTTGATTGTATCTGTTTGTAAGAGACAAAAATGTATTTATCACTTTAGTAACATTATGGTTGTGATTAGTCAACTGCAGGACTACCAATTGTGGACTGCAAGTTAAAAATAATAATAGCCTAGGGCTGCAAGTTAAAATGGAATTGCAGTGTCCCTACTCTCAAGGAATTACCAAATGCGCGAGCACATTACCAACACACAAGCAGCCCAAATCCAAGCCTAAAGTTACTAATCACAACTGTGCAGTTTATACAACTAAGGTTACTTAAAAAACCATCACTAACTGAAAGACAATCAGCTCAAACTGGGAGTTTACTGTTTTGTCACTAGCAAGCTCACTGTTTTGTCATAAGTACTAGCAAGCTCACCGTTTTGTCGCTAGGAAGTTTACTAATTCTTACAAAATGAATCAACAACTGGGTCTTCAAATCAAAAAGTGGTTCACGGCTTATATGGGCATTGCAACAGAAACAAGTTGTAAAATGTTGCAGCGAATGAACCATACACAGACATCATCAATTTCAATAGATTTATGTTAAACAGGGGTATACTGTTAGCAAAAATAGCAAGGACTAGTACCCCAATGACTTCACTGATAATAGCTCAATGACTTTACTAAAGAACATGTAATAGATAGATTTGGAGATAAAAAAGAAATTGGAGAAGACTAGGCTATTTGCTCAAAGTAAAATTCAAGACTTGACTGTTTGCTCAAAGTAAAATTCAGAAACATACCCTGGTAAGATTGTGATGCCTTGGTAACCTTCAACTGTCCGAAATATAAATAATTCAAAAAATCCATGTTTTATCCATGAGGAGATCAAGTGGATTTTAGATTATGCCTTTTTCCACAAAGAGTGCAACCACACAACACATCAGAAGCTTAAGAGAAGGCAATGACAGTAAGGCATAGAGAAGCAGAACCATACCGTAGCACAAGCTCCTTCCCAGGATACTTCGTAGCTAGAAGGTAGTTGCTCCGAATATTGAAGTTAAACCTAAACATTTATATCATATAATCAACTCACAAACTCTATAGTTCATAGATTAAATAGCCAATTCTTATTACATGACTGAAGATACTGCATTTTTTTTGCTTTCCAAAAGTTACCATGCAATGAACTACAATCCTGAAGAATGAAAATGTCATTTATTTTGTTTAGCAATACATCCATGTCTCCCTGGCTGATGGTTATATGAGAACAAGGACCTCATAAACTACCTGTGGTATTGAGCTATTCTTCTGTCAAAGAGAAGACCATTTACTCGAACTTTAGCTGCTATAAGGTGACACATTTAGAGCGATGCATACTAAATGCCTAGAAAAAATAATCAGCAAGAAGACATCAATTTAGTGCTTAGCAAATGTGGATAGCAGTGATGGAAGAAAATATGTCAACCTTGGACAATGTCACTTCCCTTGCAATGCAATGATAGAACCGAGTGCCCTTTGCTATTTCTATCTGAAGTTGTCAAGTCAATGGATAAAATGGAAAAACAGTAATACCAATGTGGTGCAAAAATCTCAGGGTGTTGTTCCACAACAGGAACACTGGGCTCATTCAGACCTCATCTTAAACTAAGCTATTGTGTTTATAGATAGACCATAAGCAAAGTACCATACCACATAAATGAAGTAGACACCTTTGTCAGCAGTTGAAACACGAGGAGGTTTATTCTTCTTTCGTGGGGACCAAGATCTGCTTGCCACCCGTGCCTTGTAGACTCGCGCCTACAGCCGCAATGCTAGGGCACCAAGATCTGCTTGCTGCTACTGCTCCATAGGTGCTTCCAACGTGACGGCGGTGGACCCACCTGAGCCCCAAAGAATCATGTCGTATCCATGGTCCAATCCTATAAGAAGAGCCCACGACGGAGCAGAACAGTGAATGATTCATGTACCTCCAAAGCAGCAGGAGCAGATGACAAGTCGCAGTTCTGGACGCCCACCCTAGATCTATTGGTTCATCCTTGAATCCCTGCCCGACTATAGGATCTAGCAGCCATCGCCTTCAGAAGGGAGGAGTGGTAGACGACATCGGCAAGATCTCAAGGTCTATGTGGCAGCACTGGATCGATCTCGATCCTTCACGGTGGCGCCGGGCGAATCTTGATCTACAAGCGGCGGTGGCGGCGGCGGTGGCGGTGTTGAGGTGAGAGAAGAGATGGAGAGAAGTGTAGGGCGGCGACTTTGGAAGATTGGGAGAGAGAGGGGGGAGTCTGGACAGTGGGGGTTAGGGTTGAGGGAGTTGGGTGTTGAGTTGGGCTGCTGGCGTGAAGGCCCATCTTTATCTTCCCACGAACAGGGTCTTTTTTTCTTTTTCAGAGCACTGCACCACTCTATACTGACCGAAGGTTCGTCCTTTTTGTTTATCTATTCTGACTGACGGTTCAACTATACAGCCAAATATTTATACCGATAGATAGTTCAACAGCAAAAGGTACATTTACCGACACTTGATCTGTGGGCCAGCTATACCGACCAACAATTCAACGGTATTAGTGAACTTATAACGACACACGTATGATGCTATATTAGTGTTGTGGTGTAGTGGTAGCCATATAATTATCGGTGAAGACTTTTTTAAGCTCTTCCTAGGTTATGATGGAGTCTGGGGCAAGGCTCGTGAACTAGTTCATGGCGGTTGGTGTGAGTATGACTAGAAGATAGTTTGCCATGACACTAGTGTCTCCTCCGGCGGTGCGGACAGCAGTGGCTTAAGCCTGTAGCCACTGTGTTGGGTTCATCCTTCCTTCATAGGGCTCAACCCCTATGATTTTAAAACCACGTGGCTACTGAAGTGTTTGGAGCGCCCTCATGAATGCTGGGGGCCCTTGGGGTTGGTGGCACCATCATCTACAGCGTTGCCGGCGTTGAGCGGCTCGAGAGCTGAGTCTGGGTTATTGTACTCTTGCTCGTACTCCTGGGCGGCAACATACTTCTTCATGGTGACCTAAAGTGGCAGTTCGTTGATACATCGTCGTGCATCTCGGAGATTGTTGAGGTGCACTCGGACGTCCTGGTCGACCTCCTGGTCATGATGTTTGATGCGGTTGCCCCTAGCTCAGCCTTGGAGGGGTTGTCTATCGTTGCGGTGCTAGTTAGTGAAACAACTTTGGCGGCGATCGGTTCTTGTCGTGGGTGATCGGTGAATCGAGGTTGTGGAATATCAAGGCCACAAGGCCACTATTCCTAGCAGATCTCATTGACCTGATAGTGTGCCGCTTTAAGCATGACGGCGACCATGGTGACCTCGGGTGTCTGTGGGAGTTGGGCGAGCTTGTTGGTGGCCACTACGAAATTGGCGCTTGGTGTCTTGTAGGCGTCGTGGCCGTCAATGCAGGACAAACTCATCATCGAGGTTGCATTGGAGTGTCCTTCCTTACGAGTCAAGTTGCTGCTAAGCCATCGTGAGGGCAATCTCAGTTTGCTCGGCGCTACGCACGGTTCACGTTCCAGTTCTTGTGGGTGGCGCATTCCTAAAAGTGCATCTAGCCCTTTAGTGGGTTTTGGTTGATTGAATGACAACATGATTAAAGGACTAACCCATTTGCTAAGTGTGGACAGGTAATAGGTTATCTCATAGGTACTTAATGAAAGCTAAAATGATGTGTTGTTGTGTAAATAATCTAGTTCAAGCACAAGACAATAATGTAAATGGAATTCATGCAGAGGCTTAATTATTGTGGGATTTCCATGTACTATGTGAAAGCAAGCTTGTAAGAATTAATTAATGAGACATAAGGGATTGCATATAGATTGGTCTCATATTTGAAGCTTGCTAAATTGAAATGAAAAAGATAACAATACATGAATGGATGATTCAACACAAGATGTGACTTGATGGCTTGAGATGGTGAAGATAGCAAGGAAAGGCTTCGAGGTACTAAGCAAGGGTGAAGGGCAAGCGATGGCTTGGCTGACCGAAGAACCTAGCTAGGGTGAAGAAGGAAGTACTTGCATTTAGTTGAGGTACTAATCAAGCTATGATGTTCATGTTTATGTGGAGGATCAAATCACTATTGGAGTGTTTGATGGAAGTGACTTGATACATTTGGGATTATTCAAATTTGATGAATGGAATCAAGTCACATGCTCAAGATGGCTATGCTCAAGTGAAAAGATCAACATCAACATGTTAGCACCCTTACTTGATGGAGATTGGAAGGGACGGCATCAATTCAAAAGAAATTAACTCAAGTGGTATAAATTCATTTTTCCTTTGATCTTGAGTTTAATAGGTATGATGTACTATTAAGAGGGATGCATCATATTGATAGATAATGTTTCATAAGTGCTCAAGCCAACCCATGTGAGTTTTGAGTATTTGAGCGTCAAAAGAGCTAACTTTATCTTTGCTGGTCTAGCAATACTGGAAGTGTCCGATATTGATACCGGACGTGTCCGGTATTTGCCCAGTAGCTGTAAAATTGTTGTTCTCAGGTTGGTTCGTCGGGAGTTCCGACGTAAGTCGGGAGTTCCGACGGTCGGGAGTTCCGACATCTTGCACTTTAACTGACTTGGAGGGTTCACTGTCCTGGTCATACCGGACATGTCTGGTATTCATACCAGATGTGTCCGATATGCATGACCAGAAGCCAACGGCTAGTTTTCAAAAGCCTTGAGAGTCGGGAGTTCCGACGTGAGTCGGGAGTTCCGACAAGCGTCGGGAGTTCCGACACCTCACTAACTTTAACTCAGTTACATGTTTTTCAAATTTGCTGAGGGTCGAGAGTTCCGATGTGAGTCAGGAGTTCCGACGGTCGGGAGTCTCGGCATTCATCGGGAGTTCCAACGCCTCACAACTTTACTGTAACTTAGTTACCGTTGGCGCAGTGTAAGTCATACCGGACGTGTCCGGTATTGCAACGGCTATAAAACTAGCTAGTTTTTCAAGGGGGCTATAAATACCCCCAAGCCTCCACCTTTGGAGGCTGCTGATTCTGCTGACATACACACACGTTTTTTAGCCTTGCCAACTCTCCTAAACCCTCTCTTAGTGAGTGTGTGATACAAATTGCAAAATCCATTTGTGGGTTAAGAGAGAAATTGAAAAAGAGAGCAAGCCACCACTTGAGCACTTGTGCATATTGTCAATCTAGTGATTCGCATTTGTTACTCTTTGACTCTTCGGTCTTAGACAATTAGGCATCGCCAGAGAGCACCCGAGAGCTTGTGGTGTGCCACGGAAAGTTTGTAATAGTCGATTCCGTCGCCTCGGAATCATCTAGTGGAAGGAGGAAAAGGAGTTGGAAAAGACTCCGGCTAGAGTGACCTTCATGGTACCCTCTAGGGCTGACCTTTGCTGGGTCGCCCATAGCCCCCTCAACGGAGAGTAGGACTCGAACGAGTCCGAACTTCGGTAAAACAAATATCGTGTCTCAATTTGCATTTCATTCGATATTTGTGTTGCTCCAGCTCTTGTGTAGGTTCTCTGTGTATATTGATATCTCTAGTAGGTACCTGCAGCCAGGTTTGAAGATAGAAATCAAAGGAGCAAGTTTGGGGCTGTTCTGTAGAAACCGTGCATAACGGACATGTCCGGTATTCATACCGGACACGTCCGGTATTAGAGCTCTGTGCTGAAAATATTTATTTTCAGTTCTAACTTTGTGTTGCAGGGTTATAGCTTCTAGATACATTATTTATACCTTGTATACTCTGTGGCTAACTTGTGAGGGGTGGTATTACTCTTATTTGGAGTTTCTAATTTGGAAACTCCCTTTACTAATTATTTCTGCATTTAAAGGTGTTAATTTTTAGAAACGCCTATTCACCCCCCCCCTCTAGGCGGCATCCTAGGTCCTTTCAATTGGTATTAGAGCAAGGTTCTCACCTAAAGCTTCACTGCCGTGAGAAAAGGATGTCGACGCCTATCGAGTTGGAGCCGGTGCTTCTCCAAAATGATGGTTCAAACTTTCTACCTTGGTCAATGCATGTACTCAATGCTTTTAGAGACATTAGTCCTCTTGTTGAGCATATTGTGGATGCAAGCATACCTCTTCCTATAGTTGATTGGAGCAAATACAAAAATTTGTCAAAAGAGGAAGAGATATGCGTGCAACTCAATGCTCAAGCTATTAATATTATTTTGAGTACATTGAGTGTAGAGGTTCAAGATGAGGCAATCTTCAATGGACAACCACCTCCGGAGAGTGCTCATCTCATTTGGACTAGACTTTTTGATTTATATAGAAAATCCAAATGTGATGATGCACTTGAGATTGAGTCAATGGAAAGTATGTCCATTGTGTCATCATACAGCAAAGAAGCCTCACAAGACCTCAAGAGCGCCAAGCCAGAGCAAGAAGTGCAAGCAGCTCATGACCTGCTCTATGCCTGCACATACCGGACGTGTTCGGTATGCCTACTGGACGTGTCTGGTATGGTCGAGGCAGCAGACCAGCAAGCAGCTGTTTGCAATGATGCTCAAGCCTGGTGGTGACCAAGTGATGAGTCAACCTTAGTATCTCATGATACTCATCACTTGTGTCTCATGGCCAAGAAAAGCAAGAAAAAGAGTAACAAGAAAGATCAAGAAAAGGAGAAAGCACAAGTAGATGATCAAGATGGGAGTGATGTTGAAGTTGAAGACAACTACAACCTTGATCATCTCAACTGCAAAGACAAGTTCATCATCATGAAGATATTTGAAAAGAATGATGAGCTTGAAGAAGAGATTGAGAAGCAAGAGCAATCACTTCAAAAGCAAGAATTGTTTCTCATCTCCAAGATGGAAGAACTAAAGGCTCTAAGTGAAAGGTATGAAAATTTGTCAATTGAGCATGCTTTAGTTACTAACTCCTCTTCTAGTGTTTCACAACTAGAGAAGGAAAACTTTGATCTCAAGGCAAGGCTAGATGAACTATCAAGCAAGTATAATGTGCTACAAGCAAACTATGTTCGTCTAAAGTGCTCTCATGAGGAAGTAGTAGAATCAAGCTTCATGCTTGAGGTAGCTCATGAGGTTATGATCACCTCGGTAAAATTTTCTCAACCTCTTACACATTCACTCACTAGTACACCATCTCAATTAAATATTTCTTATACTAATGAGTGTGCTCCTCAAGCAAGCCAATCTTCAATTGAGCTAAATCTTATAGAAAACATAGAGCTCAAAGAAGAAGTGCAAAGATTAAAGAAAGATGTGATTCGGTTGAAGGGTAAGGAGAAAGCACAACCTTCTCAAGATAACCGTGATAACATGGTGAAGAAGCTTGAGAAGGGTTCAAACCTTGCTTTCTCCAAAGCCCAACAAAAGAATCACATCTCAAGCAAGGCCAACACAACCAAGAGCAAGAAACATGGAAAAAGGATGTGCTATGGTTGTGGATTGTATGGACATGAGTGGGCTATGTGTCCACACAAGAGTTGGGCCGACAAGGTTGAAGCCGCCAATCAAAAGGCTTCTACCAAGGAGGCCAAGCAAATGAAGAGTGATGGACAAAGTGCTTGTCTCATGAGCAAGAAATTGGAGTATCCTACCAAGAAATGCCCAATGTACAAAGAAGCAATAAAGGAAGCCCAAGTTGCAACAAGAAGATGCTATGGATGCAATGAGATGGGCCATAAGGTTGATAGATGTTCATACAAGCAAAACAAGCATAGAGCAAACAAAGGCCGCATATGCTATGCTTGTAGAAGAAAGGGGCATCTAAGCTATGAATGCCCAAATGGTAACTCACCTAAGCCGAACACATTTGTTTATAATGATATGCTTAGGAAGACCACAAATGGAGTTAGCATTAGCAAGGTGATGTGTTCACCACAAACTAGTGATGAAGCCATTTGGGTGCCTAAGCACTTGTTGACTAACTCAAAAGGACCCAACAAGAGTTGGGTACCAAAGTGTGCTTAGGTTAATGATGTAGGTACTTGGTGATGAGATGAAGGTCTCGGGGTGGTTGAGCAAGCAATTTGACAATATTCACTCAATCTATCAACCAATTCTTATCATAATCCCTTATATGGTTGACCCGAAGATAATTCAATGAACATATCATATATTTCATCCTTGCCATTGGTAACAAGTACCTAAACCTTTTAGGATAGCCACCTTGTTCATTTCGTGTTCTATAGTTCACAAATAGGTACATTTGTGAAATAATAAAAGTGGCTAATTAGATTCAATTAAAAAGAATTCTACTTTGCCATATGATGCTTTTGATCACTATCTAGTAGAGTAATTTATTTGTTGAGATGCTAGTATATAATAAATAATAAAGCTAAACAAAGAATCACAAGCAGTGAATTAATTGTGTCTGTTCTGCACCTACCGGACGTGTCCGACATTACTACCAGACGTGTCCGGTATGGCTAGGGACAGAAAGGCAGTGGTTCTGTTCTAAGTATTCTAGACGTATCCGATATTGCAGGAACCAGAACACTAATAAGATTACAACTGAGTCTTTGATCCATATATTCTCATATATCCTCAATTTACTCAGAAGCTTGTGGTTTATCAAAACTAAGTGGATTGTGAGCATCTCTTGAACTCAATTGTAAATATGGCAATTTTATTAGGTTTATGGTCAAAATGGAAAATTGGCTCTCAATTTCTTAATAGAATAAAAGTGCTTGTTGAAAGTCATTCAAATTACTTGAAGCACTTATTTAGGGGGAGCTAAATTTCTATTTTGCACCATTGTGGACTAACAAATTTATCTAGCATTCTTTGTAGTTCTTTGGATGAAAAAGTATCTAGCATGATTATTTGGCAATTGAGGTCAACATAAAGATCATCATGCTATTTATCTTCTTAGTGGTATTCTTGTGGGCTCAAGGCAAAGGTATGTGTTTACATACATACATTGTAAGTGCATCTAAGGCCCTTTATATGTTAGAATGTGCATTTGTGTGACATAGGAGAGATATTTTTCAAAACCCATAACTATCATGTGTAGGTGGTGTGAATTTGAAAAACTATTTGAATCTTGGTCTTTGTGACCTAGCCTTGCCATGTGATGATTATAGCTCTCCTTGATTGTTTGATTGGCTAATCACACATGACATGGCTTTCTTAAGTCCACAATCTACTATGTCTCACTCTCTCTCTCTCTCAAGTAAGCGAAATCTTGTATATGCCAAATATTTGGAAAAGAGAAAATCAATTTATGGCATTGGATAAGAAAAGTGATGATACTCAGTTTGGATCAAGATTATATACCTTTTTGGACTGAGAAATAATAGAAAAGGGGATTGGAAGAGAGAAAACACATTTTGAAATAAGATGGGCTAGCCCGCGTATACCGGACATGTCCGGTATGTACCGGACGTGTCCAGTATGAGCGGGACTATAAAACCAAGCATACCCCTTCGGCCCAAACAAGACTTGTCTCCTCCAAACCAACCAGCCGACACCCTTCTTCCCCACCTAGGGCGATCGAGGATTTCACCAAGGAAAAGGAGAGAAGGAGATCGCATTGGAGAAGGCTTGCATCAAGATTGAAGGCCCGAGGATTTGGATTTCTCATCGCCTTCTCATCTCTTCTCTCAAGGTACCTAATCATGGACCTCATCTGATCTACATGGTCAATGCATGATTTTGAAATTCCTTCGGTCAATATGCTGCATTGGTGATATAGAAGCAATGCCCAAAGTTTGGAATTGATCCGTGATGGTTTGAATCAAGGAACCCTAGTTAGGGTTGCTGGTCGCCCATACCGGACGTGTCCGGTATGCTACCGGACATGTCCAGTATGGCCTAGTAGAGCAGGCTCTCTACTCTCCTTTGATTCAATCCTATCCTAGAATTGTTTGTTAGGCTTAGCTTCTTTTATATCTACATTTTGCAAACTTTTTGACAGTTGTATGTCAAGATGATTGTAAAACCATGGATAAAAGATTCTATGTCTAATTGCAATTCGAGAAAAAGTTATGGGTATGTATCTAAAATTCTATGAAAATCTTTGGATACAGGACAGCAGCCATGAGTGGACGATAGGAGCCGAGGTCCAAGCACAGGCATGATCCAGCACTTGAGAAGTACAAGAAGGCAAGACAGGAGATGCATCCTAGATTCAAGCCTACCAGCAGGAGGTCTACTAGGGCTGCCTCTAGTGCAGCAGCTCAGTATGCAGAGGGGTCCGGGAGCTCTTCTTCTAACACAGACACTGATGAGTTTAGAGTGGAGTCTAGAGAAGAAAGAAAGAGGAAGAGCACTGACAGAGGATCAGATGGTGATAGCTCAGATGAGGAGCAGGAGATTGAGGAGGAGAAGCTAGTTCCTCCTATTCAGCACCAGCCTGGTCAGGGGGTGCATTATGGTCTCCTTGAGACACGTTTGCCCAATGTGCCCTCTTATGTTCCCAGAGTTGACTATAGGGGAAGGGTATGACCAGGAGAGCTAGAGACGAGTGAAGGGTTGATTAGAGGGGCTTACCTAAGGTTCAGTATGATCACTGCTTCTCGACAACTTTTCACCTAGACTTCTACTCTAGTGTGATTCTCACCAAGAACCTAGTGATTGCTAGGTCTTAGTGGATTGACTGGCAATATATTAGAGAGTTACAGAAGGCCTCAGTTGATCATGCCATTGCCATCTGCCAGAGCACAGGAGTTTATGAGATCATGGAGTTCTAGCATGACTAGAACACAGAGGTAGTAGCTCAGTTTTATGCTACTCTATTCGTTGAGGAGGATGAGAGACGGATGCACTGGATGCTTGAGGGCCAGTGGTATAGTGTTGATAATGATGTTTTTGCCACCCACCTTGGCTTCTTAGAGGATGATCTCTAGAGGGACAGGATCCACACCGAGCAGGTGTTACCTCCTGAGTAGCTTGCATATATGTATCCTCCTAGTGGTGAGAGAGGAGTTGTGGGGAAGGTTCTAGGTCTTCACCCTACCTATAGATACTTGGACAGGATGTTTAGGAAGACTATTGACTACAAGGGTGGAGACAAGGGCAACATTGCTGATTACTCTAGGAACCTACTCCACAGGATGGCACCTGATGCTCGGCCCTTCAGCGTGTTTGACTTTATTTGGTCCGAGATCAGGAGTGTTGGAGAGAGGCCCTTCAAGGGCTGTGGTTTTGCTCCTTATATCATGCATATGATTGAGCAGGTGACAGGGCACACATTCGAGTATGATAAGATTCACAAGGCCCTGAAGATTGTTGTAGATCTACCTGAGATAGGGTTACCTCCAGCAGGACTAGGAGGAGCAGCAGCAGCACCAGAGGCAGATGCACCTAGGAGTGGTGCACCAACAGGAGCTTCACCTTCACCACGTGCTCGTTCATGTTCTACTTCACGCCATGGTAGTCCTCCCTCGCCTATCCATAGGCTTTTCAACTCCATATTTGGGATGTGCTGAGACATCCAGACCAGGCAGTAGAAGGAGAGGGAGGCGAGGAGGAAGGATACTCGAACCTTGAAGCAAATTGCTTCTAGGCTTGAGCTTGATCCTCCTAGGTCTCCACTATCAGATGAGGCAGCTAGTGAGCAGGAGACTGAGGAGCAGCAGCAGGCTAGATATGACAGAGAGTATGCTGAGTTCCTTCAGAGACAGCAGCAGCAGGCACTTGAGCACCCTAACACTCTACCACTTCAGGCTCGTGTGCCTACTCACTCTCAGCCATGTCCCAGCACTGCAGATGACTATGCCACAGATTGGTGGAGTGACCTGACAGGTGGTGGCAGCTACTATGGGTCTGGTGGCTATGACCCATCTGGTGCGGGTGGTTCTCGTCCAGCCGGTGTTGCACGCTCAGATGATGAGGATGCTGGTGATGATGATGATGATGATGAGTGATCTCAGCTTTTAGTGATAGCTTGTAGCCCCTTTGTCCTTAGTATGTCATTGTTGGACCTTTGTGGTGATAGATGACAAAGGGGGAGAGAGACTGATTAAAGCTTCAGGATAGTTTCATTTGCTTATCTTTGTACCTAAAGATATGTACTATAGGCTGTAGTGGTTTTTGTTTTTTGAGCTTCATTGATGTATCTTGAGTTTGAGACAGGTTGTATCATGTGAGAGATGAGACTTACTTATGCTTTATCTATGTATCTCTTGAGACATGATCTTTATTTATATATCAGTGGTTTCTGGACTTGAGAAAATTTGTAATGAGTGCTATGTGTGAATTACATGTGTTATATTTATTTTCATAAGGACTATGCATGCTAGAATGAAAATATTTGATGTGATGCCTTTATATTTATTCTTGTGTGATATATCTTGTCATATGCATCATGGTTTCACTTTGTCACACACACATGCACCCCACGGATGCAATGATTTAGGGGGAGTCTCCTATATGTTTTAGTATGTGCAATTGACATTTGAGGTCATTTTGTGAATTCTACTTATAAGCACATATTAAGGGGGGCCTCTCATAAATCATTGAACCCAAAAGCTTAAATGTTTATATCCATGTGTAAGCTTTAATCAAGTTGTCATCAATCACCAAAAAGGGGGAGATTGAAAGTGCATCTAGCCCTTTAGTGGGTTTTGGTTGATTGAATGACAACGTGATTAAAGGACTAACCCGTTTGCTAAGTGTGGACAGGTAATAGGTTATCTCACAGGTACTTAATGAAAGCCAAAATGATGTGTTGTTGTGTAAACAATCTAGTTTAAGCACAAGACAACAATGCAAATGGAATTCATGCAAAGGCTTAATTATTGTGGGATTTCCATGTACTATGTAAAAGAAAGCTTGTAAGAATTAATTAATGAGACATAAGGGATTGCATATGGATTGGTCTCATATTTGAAGCTTGCTAAATTGAAATGAAAAAGATAACAATACATGAATGGATGATTCAACACAAGATATGACTTGATGGCTTAAGATGGTGAAGATAGCAAGGAAAGGCTTCGAGCTACTAAGCAAGGGTGAAGGGCAAGCGATGGCTTGGCGGCCGAAGAACCTAGCTAGGGTGAAGAAGGAAGTACTTGCATTTAGTTGAGGTACTAATCAAGCTATGATGTTCATGTTTATGTGGAGGATCAAATCACTATTGGAGTGTTTGATGGAAGTGACTTGATACATTTGGGATTATTCAAATTTGATGAATGGAATCAAGTCACATGCTCAAGATGGCTATGCTCAAGTGAAAAGATCAACATCAACATGTTAGCACCCATTCTTGATGGAGATTGGAAGGGACAGCATCAATTCAAAAGAAAATAACTCAAGTGGTATAAATTCATTTTTCCTTTGATCTTGAGTTTAATAGGTATGCCGTACTATTAAGAGGGATGCATCATGTTGATAGATAATGTTTCATAAGTGCTCAAGCCAACCCATGTGAGTTTTGAGTATTTGAGCGTCAAAAGAGCTAACTTTATCTCTACTGGTCTGGCAATACCGAATGACCGGACATGTCTGGTATTTGCCCAGCAGCTATAAAATTGTTGTTCTCGGGTTGGTTCGTTGGGAGTTCTGACGTAAGTCGGGAGTTTCGACGGTTGGGAGTCCTGGCAAGGGTCGGGAGTTCCGACGTCTCACACTTTAACTGACTTGGAGGGTTCACTGCCCTGGTCATACCGGACGTGTCTGGTATTCATACCGGACGTGTCCGGTATGCATGACCAGAAGCCAACGGCTAGTTTTCAAAAGCCTTGAGGGTCGGGAGTTTTGATGGTCGGGAGTTCTGACAAGCGTCGGGAGTTTCAACACCTCAATAACTTTAACTCAGTTACATGTTTTTCAAATTTGCTGAGGGTCGGGAGTTCCGACGGTCGGGAGTCCCGGCATTCATCGGGAGTTCCAACGCCTCACAACTTCACTATAACTTAGTTACCGTTGGCGTAGTGTAAGTCATACCGGACATGTCCGGTATGCATACTGGATGTGTCCGATATTGCAACGGCTATAAAACGGCTAGTTTTTCAAGGGGGCTATAAATACCCCTAAGCCTCCACCTTTAGAGGCTGCTGATTCTGCTGACATACACGTTTTTGAGCCTTGCCAACTCTCCTAAACCCTCTCTTAGTGAGTGTGTGATACAAATTGCAAAATCCATTTGTGGGTTAAGAGAGAAATTGAAAAAGAGAGCAAGCCACCACTTGAGCACTTGTGCATATTGTCAATCTCGTGATTCGCATTTGTTACTCTTGGACTCTTCGGTCCTAGATGGTTAGGCGTCACCGGAGAGCACCCGAGAGCTTGGGGTGTGCCATGAAAAGTTTGTAACGGTCGATTCCGCCGCCTCGAAATCATCTAGTGGAAGGAGGAAAAGGAGTTGGAAAAGACTCTGGCTAGAGTGACCTTCATGGTACCCTCTAGGGCTGACCTTTGCTGGGTCACCCACAGCCCCCTCAATGGAGAGTAGGACTCGAACGAGTCTGAACTTCGATAAAACAAATATCGTGTCTCAATTTGCATTTCATTCGATATTTGTGTTGCTCCAGCTCTTGTGCAGGTTCTCTGTGTATATTGATATCTCTAGTAGGTACCTGCGGCCAAGTTTGAAGATAGAAATCGAAAGGAGCAAGTTCGAGGCTGTTCTGCAGAACCGTGCATACCGGACATGTCCGGTATTAGAGCTCTGTGCCGAAAATATTTATTTTCAGTTCTAACTTTGTGTTATAGGGTTATAGCTTCTAGATATATTATTTATACCTTGTATACTCTGTGGCTAACTTGTGAGGGGTGGTATTACTCTTATTTGGAGTTTCCAATTTGGAAACTCCCTTTACTAATTATTTCCACATTTAAAGGTGTTAATTTTTAGAAACGCCTATTCACCCCCCCTCTAGGTGGCATCCTAGGTCCTTTCAGTTCCTCCTTGGTTTCACCGTTTCGAGGGGGCTGTCGATGCTGACATTGAAGATTGCGCCGCCATGGAACAGAGGGGGAAGAAGTAGTTTGGTGGTCATTTCAGCGATGGTCTCCATAGAGCCCTAGGACTCGGAGTCTAGATTCTCCTCCAGGATGGTCTGGAGGGACGCTCTGGGGCGGTGGATGACATGCAGCATGTTGATGGCCGATGGAGGCTGGTCGGCGATCTGGTCGGTGGGAGGATGGACATCTCCAACCTGATCGGCGAATTTGCCCCTTAGGGCATCTTGGTAAACGGCGATGGTGTTGGTGAACCCGAAGGGTTGGGCCATAACCCTTGAAGTTTCCTGAGCATCCTTCGATAGATCTAGATCGGAGGGTGGTCGGCGCTGAACTAGAGTGTCCAGAGCCGATTCGGCGATGGAGAGGCAATCGACGAGCTTCAGACTGACCCGATCGATGGATGCGATCAGATCATCATTGTTGATCTGTCTCCTCTAGTAGCGAGAAAGTGAGCGGTGACTCATTGACGAAGGGGACCTTAGAGGCGGTTCCGAGATTAGATCTATAGTCGCAGGTGTTGGGGTGATCAGCGCAGCATTGATCTGTACTGGCTCGATGAGCTCTCTGACTCCGTCACCATTGATGACTTTTGAGATGGATCCAACAGTGAAGATCTAGCCAGGCTACAGAAGGGACAAAGATCCTACGGAAAAAGCCATCTTGTTCGACAAGGAAATAACATGCACCCCCCTACCTGGCGTGCCAACTGTCAACAGAATATCATCGGCAGTCCTCCGAGGGGTATCCCACAAAGGTAGATTGATCGGTAGAGAAGCGTGTGATCAAGAACAAGAAGGCAACAGAGACATACGAGTTAGACAGGTTTAGGCCGTTAGTATGACGTAATACCCTACTCCTGTGGTCTGTTGGTTTATATTAGCTATTGTATGATATTATGTGAGTTTGGAGGGGGTCCCTGCCCGCCTTATATAGTCCTGGGGGTAGGGTTACAAGTTGGTTAGATCTAAGAGATAACCAAAAAGTAATAACAGATTACAGGAATCTTAGGATCATACATATCCTAATAGATCTCATAATATCTTCAAGATATCTTTTTGATGTCTTGCGGGAGGCACCGAGCAGAGTCGTGCCCTGCAAGGCTTCATCTTGTGGGCTAGGCCACCTCGGGGGTGTAGCCCATGTGGTCTACCATGGGTATCTAGGGTCATACCCCCCACAAGTGGGGAGTAGCTTTATAAGATACTAGGTGAATACTTGCATGTTGGATGACTTGTCAGTGCATGCTACATGCATGTAGCAGTAGAATAGAAAAGGATTCTAAGCATGCTTGAGTTAATCTGACATGTTGGATGAAGAATGAATCTTGTAGTAGGGTCAAAGAAAAAAAGTCTAAAAGCTTTGCCGATGTCATCCGACATGCGCGCATCAAGACCCCAGACATGCTGCCCAAGATTAGCACCCTGATCCGAACAGCATGGAGCAGCTTGATAGCACACTGTCGACAAAAGATGCTCAACAGTCCACCGAGGGGTATCCCACGTTGGTAGATTTGTCATAGAGGTGAGCGAGATCAGGAGCGAGATGGTAAAACAAGCACCAAGCACAAGATTTAGACAAGTTCGGCCATTAGTATGACGTAATACCTGCATCCTGTGTTCTGATGTATTGCATTGAGATATATGGATCATGTCCACTAGGGGACCCCTGCCTCTCCTTATATACTCTGGAGGGGCAGGGTTACAAGGAAAGTATCCTATTTGGTACTATACAATAACTTGTGGTGCACATCGAGCAGCGTCGTGCATGCCTTAATCTTGTGGGCTGGGCCACCTTTGATGGTATGGCCCATGTCTTATCTTGTGGATACAGGAGGCCATACCCCCACAGCTAGTCTTCAAGCCTGATAGTAGGTGACATAGTCACGTGGTGCTAGGGTCAGAAAGTAGAAGACCAGCCGAGCAGGCAGCCAGTCCCCGGGCGTAGCCTCGAGATGAGAACAAGCACATTCACCACAAGGTGAAGTGTGCCCACTTAGTCCACGAGCCTGCTGGAAGATGAAGAATGAATCTTGTAGCAGGGTCAAAGAAAAAGAAGTCTAAAAGCTTTGCCGACATCATCCGACATACGCGCATCAAGACCCTAGACATGCTGCCCAAGATCAGCACCCTGATCCAAACAGCATGGAGCAGCTTGATAGCACACCTATGAGACATAGCAAGATCCGACCACCAAGGGAGCACCAAGGAGTCCCCGGCATCGCTGGCGATGTCCGAGCAACGAGGAGCGAGGAGTCCCCGGCGTCGCTGGCGATGACCGAGCACCGAGGAGCGAGGAGTCCTCGGTGTCGTTGGTGATGTCCAAGCACCAAGGAGCAAGGAGTCCCTGGCGTCGCTGGCGATGTCCAAGCACCAAAGAGCGATGAGTCCCTAGCGTCGCTGGCGATGTCCGAGCACTGAGGAGCTAGGAGTCCCCAATGTCGCTAGCGATGTCCAAGCACCAAAGAGCGAGGAGTCCCTAGCGTTGCTGGCGATGTCCAAGCTCCGAGGAGCGAGGAGTCCCCGGCGTCGCTGGTGATGTCCAAACACCAAGGAGCGAGGAGTCCCCGGAGTCGCTGGCGATGTCCGAGCATCAAGGAGCGAGGAGTCCCTGGCATCGCTGGCGATGTCCGAGCACCGAGGAACGAGGAGTCCCTAGCGTCACTGGTGATGTTCGAGCACCAAAGAGCGAGGAGTCCTCGGCGTCGCTGGCGATGTCCGAGTACCGAGGAGCCCCCGGTGTCGATGGTGATGTCCGAGCATCGAGGAGCGAGGAGTCCCTGGCGCCGCTGGCGATGTCTGGGCACTAGAGAGCGAGGAGTCCCCAGCGTCGCTGACGATGTCCGAGCACCAAAGAGCGAGGAGTCCCTAGCGTCGCTAGCGATGTCTGAGCACCGAGGTGTCTCTGGCATAGCTGGCAACGTCCGAGCACCAAGGAGTCCCCGGCATAGCTGGCGATGTCTGAGGAGTCCCTAGCGTAGCTGGCGATGTCCGAGCACCGGCGTAGCTGGCGACGTCCGTGCGGTGAAGTGTGCCCACTTAGTCCTCGAGCACGAAGAATCCGAGCGGCGAGGAGTAACCGGCGTAGCTGGCGATGAAGCACGAGCAACGAACAGTCTGGTCAACTAGTCGGCAGCGAAGTGTGCATCGAGTAGAAGCGAACGATGAACAGTCCGATCAACTGGTCGGCAATGAAGTCGATGAACCTAGCGGTCCGACTAGTTGATCGGTGGAGAAGTCCGAACACCAAGTGATCCGATCACCTGAACAATGATCCTGCAATACAAATATGTAGAATGGGTAGTACATGATGTAAAAATATATGAACTTCAGAGAAAAAAAATAGCGTATGTAGCTCGGCGATCAGTTGGAGCGAAGATGTATTTATATTTAATATAAACTGCCCGACCAGTTAGTGTGTAGCTGAGTCTCTAGCCCTAGCTAGCCCATAGTCCATAACGTCGAGTGCGGAGCCTGTGCACGTGTAGGAGGAACAGGCAGTGACCAAGGAGCCACTATCGACCACCCATAACGTAGAGCGCGGAGCCCGTAGCACGTGTAGGGAGGAGCCGGAGACAAGGCCGTCTCTAGAGGTGTCCGAGCATCAACGCGACTGTTTGGGGGTTCAGAAAATCGTTTGGAGAGCAAACATGGAGAAAACTAGTTCGGAGAAACATTATGGCGATATACGGAGATTGGAGAATATTTAGAAGAATATTAAAGCATGACTTAGCTTTAGATAGAAAGTCTGGTTGGCGACGTATGGCGTTATCTGGTCGGCGTTGACGGCGAGCACCTAGCGAGCGGTGAGTTGTTGGTGAAGACGACCTCAGAGGTGGTTCCGAGATCGGATTTACTATCGCGGGGGCTGGTGTAGCCAGCGATGAATCGTCGTCGTGGACCGACATGGATCTCCACAAGATTGACGATGAGAACGCGTTGTTGATTTGAGGTCCATCTGGCTCGCCATGGGATCAAATGCACACCCCTATCTGGCGCGCCAACTATCGACAAAAGATGCTCGGCAGTCCACCGAGGGGTATCCCACGATGGTAGATTTGTCGTAGAGGTGAGCGAGATCAGGAGCGAGATGGTAATACAAACACCAAGACACAAGATTTAGACAGGTTCGACCGTTAGTATGACGTAATACCTACATCATGTGTTCTGATGTATTGCATTGAGATGTATGGATCGTGTTCATTAGGGGACCCCTGCCTCTCCTTATATACTCTGGAGGGGCAGGGTTACAAGGAAAGTATCATATTTGGTACTATACAATAACTTACGGTGCACGCCGAACAGCGTCGTGCACGCCTTGATCTTGTGGGCTGGGCCACCTCTGATGGTGTGGCCCATGTCTTGTCTTGTGGATACCGGAGGCCATACCCCCACAGACACCAAGTGCTAGCAATAAATTATTGGTGCCATCGGTTAACAATAGAGGTGAAAATGGAAACCGAAGACAAATGATATTCCTGATGAGCTATTTCTGTTACATGTCATGAGTGGAGGTAGATGCGTGGGCCAGGAGGCAACGATGACGTGGAGAGCTGTGGAATGAGAAAAAATAGGGTAGTGGAGTTTTGCTTTATTAGAGTTTAAGATATACTTCATCCATTCCAAAACACAAGTTGTTTTAGCTTTTCTAGAAACATAGATTTTGCTATGAACCTAAATATAAATTATGTCTAGATACTTAGTAAAAGCTATGTATCTAAAAAAGTGAGAACGACTTACAATTTAGAATAGAGGAAGTGGATAGATTTGCTTCAAAAATATAAGCTCCATACATATCAGTTTCACTCATGAAATGCATTAGTTCCTTAATCATGTTGTTATTGAACCCAACAAAACTCACTTAAGGCCTAGATGCATTTTCAAAGGCAAGTACGGGTATGTGAGAATTACATAGGCTAAGATTTGTCATGATTAAAATTTTAGAGCCCTAATTCAACTCCCACTCCCCTCTGTTTGGACCATTTGGTCCTTGGAAGCATTGCCGAGGGAGAGCAGGTCAGCACGACAGTGACCATGTGCCTTACCTGTCAAGAGAGGGTGTGGACATATACGTAGAAATGGGGGAGAGAGGTTTACAAGTTTTACCTGACCTCATCCATATTGGCAGACCTCATCCATATTGGCACGGCCACATAGGCATCTACGAGTGTCGTGGTGGGCTTGTGGGAACTTTTATACTGAGCGTGGCGTTAGAATGAGAATTCAAATGGTTGTTTTTTTTAGCTAGAGGGCTTAACCGTGAATCTATGAAAAGTTTAAAATCGTAGTGCATTTTATAGCCTATTCGTTTGGTTGTGGCTTGTCGTAAACGATCGTAAATTTTCAGCCGGAATAGTATTTTTCTCTCACACAAACCAGCCAGCAGTACTTTTTTACGAACCAGCAACGATACGAACCAGCCAACCAAATATGCTGTTACTCTTTTATGAATCTCAGGATGTCTAAGTGCTATGGAACCCATTTTCAGAAGAGCTGGTTTTGCTTCATCTCTGTGTCATTTCATCTTTGTTCTTTATTTTAAATTATTCTAAATCATGATAAAGTGTCAACTTCTGGTGCAGAAATTCAAATTAGGATTCAAAACCGGGCAGCAAGTTGGTCGTGTACTGCAGGTCTGGTCAACACAGCGTAGCTAAAATATTGGTAATACATATACGTATAGTCCAGCTAGGACTAATAATGAATAATAATAAGGGTCAATGTTATAATACCGTGGAAGGAAAGAAGACAATGTCGTCATTCCTTCGTAGCTAAGCAAAGAGCACCGCAGACCAGGAAAGACCGCAGGCTGAACTTGAAGAGGAAGACGACGAGCAAGGAAACGGCCGTGGCCCGTGGTAGCCGTCGTTCGGCTTGCGCCTTGCGCTGTGGAGTGGAACCACCTTACCACCGGGAAAACAAGTGGTCAGGGCGCGGGGGTGGGTGAGGTGGGCCCGCATTGGTGGGTGGGCCCGCATTGGTGGGCCCGCATTGATCCATTGCAATGCAAGGTCCAGTTTAGTTTGCAAAAAATTTTGCAAAATTTTTCACATTTCCTGTCACATCAAATCTTTAGACGCATGCATGAAGCATTAAATATAAATAAAAAATAAAACTAATTACACAATTTAAACGAAATCCACGAAACGAATCTTTTAAGCCTAATTAGACTATAATTAGATATTATTTACCAAATAACAACGAAAACACTACCATACTCATTTTGCAAAAAATTTTGCATGCCCAAGCCACTGCTGGTGCGGACTGCAGACTTCGCATCGTCGCGGTCAGTCGGGTCAAACGTTGGGTGGGAGGCCAGCAGGCAAGTGGCACACGCGCACAACGGCTCTGTTCGGTTTTTTATAATTTATTTTTTATAATTTTTTTATTAAAATAGTATTTTTCTCTGCCGTGTTTCCACCGTCCCCACTCGCACCACTCCCCAGCCGAGCCGCCAGTGCAGGCCCTATTTGTACGGGTCCCCTTCCTCCTCGTGCTGCTCCAGTTCGTGCAGTCGTCACCGCGAAAGCAAAAGCTTTCCCTTCGATCCATCCTTCCTTCCCCTGAGAGACGTGATCCATCCCGCTCGGGCACCAGCCACCAGCGATGGGCTCCCGCTACGAGGTGGAGGTGACCGTGGGCTCCGCCCGTGACCTGAAGAACGTCAACTGGCGCCACGGCGACCTGAAGCCGTACGCCGTGGTGTGGATCGACTCCGGCGCCAAGTGCTCCACCCGCGTGGACCTCGACAACGGCGAGAACCCCGCGTGGGACGAGAAGCTCCTGGTCCCGCTCCCGCCCTCCTCCCGCCTCGACGACGCCGTCCTCTACATCGACGTCGTGCACGCCAACGCCGCCGAGGGCGTCAAGCCGCTCGTGGGATCCGCGCGCCTCCCGCTCCGCGACGTCCTCGACGACGCCGGGATCGGGGGCAAGGCCTCGCGCAACCTCCGCCTCAAGCGCCCCTCGGGCCGCCCCCACGGCCGCCTCGACGTCCGCGTCGCCGTCAAGGAACCGTCCAGGTACTACGACCCCAACCCTTACCCGGCCCCGGCGGGCTACGCCAACGCGGGCACCCGTGGTGACCCCTACGGCTCGTCCGCCGCCGCTGCTGCTGGCGGCGGCTACTACGGCTCCGGAGGTGGCTACGGCTCCGGTGGCGGCGCCTACGGCAGCGGCGGCGGCTACGGCGCCGCGCAGCCCTACACCGCGGCGCCCCCGGCGGGGTACCCTTCCACCTACGGCTCCGCGCCGCCGCCTCCTCAGCCGGCGTACGGCGCTCCTCCTGCCGCAGCGTACGGCGCTCCTCCTGTCGCCGCCGCCACCGCCGCGTACGGAACCAGCGCCGTTGGTGCCGACGGCAAGAAGAAGAACAAGATGGGGATGGGGACGGGGCTGGCGGTGGGCGCGGCGGCGGGCGTGCTCGGAGGCCTGGCGCTGGCCGGCGGGGCCAGCTTGCTGGAGGACAAGTTCGAGGAGCGCGTGTCGGAGAGGGTGGAGGAGAACCTGGAGAGGGAGGACTCGTACGGAGGCGGCGGCTACGGGGGTGGCTATGACGACTACGGCGGCGACGACGACTACTGATCATCGGACCTGATGGATCCTCCAATCATTTGGCCGGCTGCTGCGCTTGTCGATCATCTACCTTCTTCACCTTCGTCTTGGTGTCCTAAATATTTACTTTATGATGAACCGCAAATTAGATCATGTTCTATTCTATCCCCATCCTTGAATTTCTTTTCTCCGTTGTGGTTTATTGCGGCGGTATTGCTGTTGAGACTGAGACTTGAGATCCTCATCTGAGATTTGAAAAATGCCGAGTTAATTAATCCTGTCGCTAAGTGTGTATTGGATTGGATCATACATCGAGCTGTTTCGATTGATTCACGGATAGATAGCTGCGGAGTAGGAGTATCTGCGTTGATCGGTAACAACGCGCTGCGATCTCGTCCTCGGGCGCCATTGACTGCTCTACCCTCCTCCCATCGCTGCGTTATGGGTGTATCGAAGACGACGACCAAGTTCAGTGACTCGGTGGGAGCCACCAGTGCATTCTCATTGCTTCCGATTCCAATTGGATGGAGTAAGCAGCGAGATGCCGTGCCGAGACCTCTATTCGGCATATGCTTTTCTTCTATACTCCATGGATTTAATTGGATCACATATCTCCATCAGATTGTATTGCAGAACGACAGCTTTACTTTCATTCTTTGCTTGCATTTTCGTGCTACTCCGCCACTGGGCAATTTGCAGTTACGACGAGAAGGAAGACGCGGTACCATGCCCATTTCGTTTTACGGTGGAAATAAAATTGCACGCGTGCATGACGTGCGACGTTCTCTGCAACTTGTTCTGTCATTCCGCACTTCGGAGATGGCTCAAAAAAAAAAAAAAAAATCGGCAGCCATCCTCAATTCCTCATCCTCGACAAACTCAGCGGCAAGCGTCGATCTGCCTCTGCCTTGTAAGGTTATGGGCTTACTCCATATGGCAGTAGGATAACTCTGCCGACCGGCAGTAGGTTGCAAGCAAAGGGAGCCGTATCCTCCTCCTCCTCCCCTTTCTTCTTCTTCGTCGTCTTCTTCTTTTGAGAAAAAGGGAGCTGTATCCGTAGCCTTCTGCCATCAATAATGTCTATGGCCGAGCAAAGTGTTGGTCCTGATATATATCACGGTTCAGATTGTTGGCGCCTCTGCATCATCACCAGCCGCCAGCAGAGCTGCGTCGGCCGAGCTACAGGAAGGCGCGGAGGGCAGCTCCAGTAAGGAAAGGCCGAGGCGGGCCAAGACCATGAACCCTTGGGTGTTTAGGCCGGACTGGGCCAACGTGTGAAGCCCAGCTGAGGAGTGCGTGTGTGAGAGTGCTTCGCTATATAAGCCAGAGAGCTTCTTGTAAGAGGGGTTATGCTATTTCTGTAACAAACTCTCCCAACTCGTGATCGAAGAAGTTATCTGTTCCCCGACCTCTACTCTGCTTCCTGTCCTTCACTCCGATTCCTCTCTTCTCCTACCTTTGCTGCTAACAAATTGGTACCGGACACCCTTCCTCGGCCTTCTTCTCCTCGCTCTCACCTCGATCTGGGAACGTAATACCCGACGGCAAGTTGATCACCGCTCTTCGCTTCGGTGTCGAGCGTGTGATTCCATAGGTCCATGCCGAGGTCGTTCTGATCGGTGACGAGCGTAGCGAGTCGATCCGAGCCACTACCCAATAGCCACACCAAATAGATCACGACCACTACACCAGATTCCACCGCCAGCTTGGGGCCATGGATCCGAACACCAAGCTCCTCATCGATGAGATGAAGGCGATACGCTCGGCTTTGGAGGGCCGCATCGGAGGCATGGAGTCGTCGTTGGGCAAGGTGCAAACCTCGCTGGGCCGATGGATCAGGTCGGTCGAGAGCTTCATCTCCGAGCGTTTCGCCAAGCTGGAGATGCAAGCCCAGGTGTTCGACACCTGTAAAGCCGACTGATCGACACGTCGGTGAAGGAGCTACGTCTCGAGATAGGCGCGATCCGTAAGTCCGAGGAGGCCGTGGAGAAGATGCGTGAAGAGATGACGGCGTTGCGCAAGGCGGTGAGTCGTGCCGCACTCGACGCTAGTCCATCGGCACTGGCGGGCATCCTGCATCAGCCGGGCGCGGCCTTCGCGTCCTCGTACGCTGGGAAACCAGCCACTAGCCCATGTTTTGGGCCCCACATCGAACTTTGTCACCAGGGACTTGAACCTCTGATTCAGTCTCCGGTCAAGGGTATGATTCCGATCTCTGCTTCTACCTTCCACACTGGTCTGATTCCTGTTCCACTACCGTGTCCGTTCCCGGGCATGCACTGTTCGTTGTCTGGGTCCATTCTAGAGCAGGGAGGTCATATGTTTCAGATTGGGGATGGTCTAGTTCGGGAGCAGCCGTAGCGTGATCATCACGGTCACGGGGGCTATGGTCATGGGGGTTACCACCACTCCAATAGCAAGCTGCCTAAGTTCAATTTTCCTAGGTTTGATGGGGAGAACCCTAAGCTGTGGATTTCCTGTTGTGAGGACTATTTTTGAGATGTATTTTGTTGAGCCTAGTCAGTGGATTCGAGTAGCCACGATGCAGGTGTCGGGGGCGGCAGCTTGTTGGTTGCAGTCACTAGATCCCAGTTTTTGGTCAGGGAGTTGGGGGGAGTTTTGCCTATAGGATCACTGGTACGCCTAGAGGGGAGTGAATAGGCCTGTAAAAATTCAACTCAAACCGAAGTTAAATTTACCAGCGGCACTGCCGCACCTGCAGGAGAGATTAGCTCACAGTTCAAAATCTGCCCAGCGAAATTTAGATAGGGTAAATTTCCTAGCTTCCTGCAAGGTAGTAGATCATAGATCGACAGCTGAAAGTGGTGGAAACACCACACACAAGTAGACCAGCATCAAACTCTAGAAATCACCTCAACAACCATATGTCATGCAAGTAATGTAAATCAAGCACAAGTGACACAATGATTTATCTCGTAGTTCGGCTCGCCACCAAGGCTTGCCTACCTCCACATTGTTGAGGTTAGCCACTAAGGCTTAGAGCTATCCAGCCCTTCCTCGTTCTCAAGTCAAGAGACTTAACTCTTGAGATGAGGGGTGAGTTTACTAGCTCCAAGATATGGTTTCAAATCTCCCGGTGCTGCCACATAAGTTGGCAAGCTCCACGGGCGACGCTCTAGCCGACTAGGAGCCAAGCTCCAAGAGTAACAAACACAACCGCTGGCTAAAACATGAACCAAGTGCTATTTAGAGTTTAGGAATCAATGGAGTTGCTCTCTAATCAAGTTAGACCATTTTCTCTCAAGGATTGATGGGAAAATCAATGGATTTGCTTGGGGGCTTTAGGTCAACAATGGAGAGAGAGAGAGAGAGAGCTCCTGCTCTATTTTGGGCATGCTTAAGTGAGGAAGAAGATACATGTTCATTTCCGTTGGAGAGGAAGGGGAAAGGTATATGTACCCCCTAACCCCCAATGGTCACTTTAAATCACAGATAGCCATTGGGGAGGAAAGGGAAAGGTATATATACCCTAGCCCTCAATGGACACCGCACCCAAGGGGTCAGGCGAGAGGAAGCTTGCGGCCTCGAGGTCGAGCAAGACGAAGCCCGCAACCTCAGGGTCGGGTGAGCTGGATCCCGCGACCAAGGGGTCGGGCGAGCCGGATCCCACACCCAAGGGGTCAGGTGAGCCAGATCCCACATCCAAGGTGTCGGGTGAGCCAGAGCCTGCGTCCTCAAGTTTGGGCGAACCGGAGCCCGCGACCATGGGGTCGGGCGAGCCAGACCCCGCGACCAAGGAGTCAGTTGAACCAGAGCCTGCGACCAAGGGGTCGGGCGTGCCGGAGCCCGCAACCAAGGATTCGAGCGAACCGGAGCCCGCGGCCTCGAGGTCGGCGAACCACTCTTCAAGTGCGGCAGTGCCGCACCACGCAAGACAGCAAGGGTAATAGTGAAGTGGACTATCTTGGCTATGAATCTAAGGATGCATGTGGTTGTTTGAGCACTTGGTAGCACATATTAGCTTAAGCATTGTGCCCCTTTATAGTACGGCTTTTTCTATACTCAAATTCAATATATAAAAGAATTTAAACCTCCTTTGAGTTTGAAGCCATCTACATTTATAATTGGAGGCTCCTCCGTTTCGTGTAGCATCCTCGAATATAAATTCCTTGTTTGTCATCTCATTAAATCTTATTAGTTCTCTAATTGCGTGGTCATTATCACCAAAACCCACAATTATGGCTTGATTGCACTTTCAATCTCCCCCTTTTTGGAGATTGATGACAACCCAATTAGTGCTTACAAAAGATATGAAATAAATACTAAGACTTTTCGAGCCATGGGTATAGAGCCTCCCCCTAAGTATGTGAATATAGAATTGAATTCTCAAATTGAAATAAGAAGCCAAGATTCACATTTTAGTGAAAGTGATGGGGCTCCCCCTACATCCATGCTCCTGTGGGGTGATGCATATTGTGTCAGGTAAGTAAAATGTGATGCAAATGATAGTTTATGCACAACATGGTTTGCTATTGCAGCTGGGTGCGGCATTGTCGCACTTGCTGTAACATCACAGATCAGAATAGACACCACACAGCTAGCCCAGACAAAAAGATATGCAACCTAGCACAATAAGATGACTTCTAATCCACATAACGATACATGTCCATATCCAATACACAAAGAGTCAAATAGTAGCATTATTTCACAATTTAGAGTTTTGAGTGACTCTCAAACTTTCCACCTAGCGAAAACTAACACTCATCGAATAGGATATGAAGCGGCATAGCTGCTGCGAAAAGTTGTTGACCCCTCTAATTTTCTCCCCCTTTAGCATAAAGCACCAAAAAGAGAAGAAAAGAAGAAAGATCAACACTTACTCGACATCTCCCTAGATGTCCGTCCAATCAATATCATCACCTCCTGCAGCAGTCTCGGCACCACCATCACCATCATCGTCATCCTCATCATCTGAATCTGTATCGGAGAGACTCAGAAGGTCATACTGTGGAGGAGGTGGAATAGGAGGAAGTGGTGGAAGGTCCTTTCCACGCTGCTGACGTTGCTCAAGCTGTGTCTCATACGCTCTGTCAGCTGCATAGGTGCACTTGCCGAAGATTGCCTTCAACCACTTGCCAAACTTCTTCATCTTGCCTCCTCTACGAGAATTAGAGCAAGAAGACTCAGAGATATCTACATGAGCATGAGAGCTCCCCGCTCCCTGAGTAGCTATAGCTAGCTTGGTCTTCTCAATTTTGTAGACAGTGTGCATCCCATCCTTTGAAAATAAAATCCAGTGACCCTCTCAATCATGAACATGAGGTAAGGGGCATAGGGCAGCCCCCACCTCCATTCCTCCACTACAAATCTCAACTCAGTCCACATGAATCTAGGGACATTGAACCTGTCCCCACCTGGAGCAAATCTAGCCAACACATTTCTCACATAGCCATTAATATCTGAGGCTACTCCATCCTTTGGGTTGATGGTGTTCCTGATGAGGTTGTTGAGGATGTAATAGAAGTTGTGTAGACCACTCCTCTTGCCATCTGTAATCCTTCTATCTCTCCACATGTAACTGATGTCACAGATCTCAGCTTGAGGCTCATCATGAATGTAAGTGTAACCTATGTGCTCCTCCCCAAAGCCAAGAATCTAGCTGAAAGTGACAAAGTCGACTCGGTAGTGCCAACCATCAGTCATCCAGTGAATCTCATTAGAGGTCTAGTCATAGAAGTATGTGGCATGAAACTGTGCAAGGACCTCCTCATTCTAGTTATACTGAAAACCCATGATGTCTGAAAGCTAGAACATGTCATAAAGTTTGATTACCTTGTCAAACTTAGGCTCCTCCTCCTACATCTCATGCCAATCAATATACTGTATCTTGATGATCTTGGTTTTCTTGGATGCAAGAATGGCAGTGGCATAAAAGTTGGAATGAAACTCATTCCAAAATCGCCCAAATCTTTGCGCACTGCATAGGGATTGATCCCCTTGCCTCTTCCACTAGCTTCCAACTTTTGGAATAGTTGTCAATTGCATGCTGGCGGGAGTCATCTGGAGGTCTCATGATGATCTCACCCTCAAAATCTCTCATGTATCTACCATCAAACTCAGAGAGATGTTGTGGGGTGTCAGGAATGGCATCAGTGGTACGACCTATCATCTCCAGCCTCTCCTCATCTTCAATATATTGCTCACGCCTCCCCCAGTCACCAAGTCCCCTTGGAGCTGTACTACAGCCTAATACTGTTGACCTCCCTCGACCACGACAAGGTGGAAACTTGTCTCTTTGCTTATTCATCTTCTTTTTTCCCTTTCGGTCATTAACTCTATGCTCCATCTTCTCAAACAAGGAATGAAGAGCAGAGGAAAGAAATTGCTTGGGCTAGGGGTAGTAGCAGCCATCAGTGATGTTGAGGGAGGGCTGGCGGCTGCCGCGGCACTGCTAGAGATAGGCAACACGCATCCAAGCGATGGCGATGGCATGGGCGTGAGAGGAGAGAGAGGCGTGGGAGTCAGCGTTGGGGGGAAAGAGAGAGGGAAAGAAGTTACTGCGGACCTAAGGGTAAGAGGAAGAATAAATGGGCTCCATAGTAAAACCATTTGGGCCGAATCTCAATTGAGATTCAAAGTGCGGCACTGCCGTATGCCTAACCTGGCACTGTCGCAGAGCGACACTGCCACATGGCAGGCGCAGCGCTGCCGCACTCCCCAAAATAGTGGGAGTTAGCTATAATCTTATATGATTTTCTCTGTATAAGATATGGACACATATCACCTATATACCATGACCAGAAACAAATAATCAATATAGACCATGATCAAGATACATAAGTTGCCTTTTATAAATCATTTTCATGCACAATATGAAAATTTTCAACTCTTTTTCCTATATACTAGTTTATCAAACAGAGGCATGCTAAAATTCAAACTACGTTATGAGAATCAAGTATATTTAGCTCACTAAGCAAAGCACAAAACCTTGACTCATCAAGGGGCTTTGTGAAGATATCGGCTAGTTGCTTTTCAGTGCTCACATGGCGAATTTTGATATCTCCTTTGGTTTCGTGGTCTCTCAAGAAATGATGTCGGATGTCTATGTGTTTGGTTCTAGAGTGGCTTATGAGATTGTTGGCTAACTTTATGGCACTTTCGTTGTCACACAAGAGTGAGATTTTTGTGAAGTGACATCCAAAATCTTGAAGGGTTCGCCTCATCCATAGTAGTTGAGCACAACATGCACTGGCTGCAATATACTCAGCCTCGGTGGTGGAAAGGGCTACACAATTTTGCTTTTTAGAACTCTAAGACACTAGGGACCATCTAAGGAATTGACATGTCCCCAAAGTGCTTTTTGATCTACTTTGCAACTGGCTTAATCGGAATCCGAATACCCAAGTAGATCAAACCTAGAGCCCTTAGGATACCATAAGCCAAGGTTAGGAGTGTGTACTAAATATCTCAAGATTCTCTTAATGGCCACCAAGTGACACTCTTTTCGGGTTAGCTTGAAATCTAGCACACATGCACACACTAAGCATAATATCAGGCCTAGATGCGCACAAATAAAGTAGAGAGCTTATCATGGAACGATATACCTTGGTATCCATGGCTTTCCCATCAATGTTGAGATCAAGATGTCGATTGGTTGGCATGGGAGTTTTGATAGGCTTGGCATTCACCATGTCAAACTTCTTGAGCATATCATGGGTGTACTTCGTTTGGCTAATGAAAGTTCCATCCTTCACTTGCTTGATTTGAAATCCAAGGAAGAACTTCAATTCACCTATCATGGACATCTCAAATCTCTTGGTTATAATCCTACTGAATTCCTCACAAAAAGGATGATTAGTACAACCAAATATTATGTCATCGACATATATTTGGCACACAAATATATTTTTACTAACTTTGTGAGTGAAAAGGGTAGGGTTGGCTTTGCCTATTTCAAAGCCTTGTTTAAGAAAGAATTCCTTAAGGCATTCATACCATGCTCTTGGTGCTTGCTTAAGCCCATAGAGCGCCTTTTGGAGTTTGTAGACATGGTTGGAGAACTTGGGATCTTTAAAACTCAGTGGTTGCTCAACATAGACAAATTTTTGAATGGGGGCCGTTGAGGAATGCACTCTTCACATCCATTTGATATAGCTTGAAATTGTAATGAGCAACATAGGCTAGAAGCATTTGGATTGCTTCAAGTCTTGCCACCAGTGCATATGTTTCCTCAAAGTCTAAGCCCTCTACTTGAGTGAAACCTTGAGCAACCAATCTTGCCTTGTTTCTTGTCACCACGCCATTCTCATCTTGCTTGTTGCAGAAGACCCACTTGGTACCAATGGTATTGGTGTTGGGTCTCTCCACTAAGGTCCATACTTGGTTTCTTTCAAAGTTATTGAGCTCTTTTTGCATGGCCATCACCCAATCTGGGTCTCCAAGTGCTTGTTATACCTTAAGAGGCTCCAAAGAGGAAACAAACGTGTAATATTGACAAAAGTTTGCTAAATGTGAATGAGTTGTTACTCCCTTTTGAAGACTCCCAAGGATGTTGTCAATGGGATGATCCCATTGTATTGTTTGCCTTAGCCTTGGATGATCAATGGTCTCTTGTCCATCTTCTAGATCTTCATTATTTTCTTGCTCGAATATGGGTTGTAGGTTTTGTCCTTGAATCGGAGTTGGACTTGCTGCTACTGTCAGAGGGAGTGCGGCACTACCACTCTTATGTGCGGCACTGCCACTCTACTGATTTGCAGCAGGGGTCTGGCTCCCCCTCAGCATCATGTATGTTAGCGGAACTTTGTTCATCAGCAGCTTGAGGAACCTCCATTTAGTGACTTCGTATTCTTGTGGTCTTATATCACCAATAGCCAATTGCTTGATTGCTTCACATGGTGGATCCTCCTTTTCTACAACACTTGAATCAACTTGCTCCTACTTGAGAGCCATTAGATTCATCAAATGTCACGTCTACCGCTATTTCAACTCTCCCGGAGGTTTTGTTGAAAACATAATAGGCATGCTCATTTGATCCATAACTAAGAAGAAAACCTTCATCAACTTTAGGTGCAAACTTATAGGTTTTGGGTTTCTTATTAAGTATGAAGCACTTGCACCCAAACACTCTAAAGTAGGACACCTTTGGTTTGTTACCGGTTAAAAGCTCATATGAAGTTTTCTTCAACTTCTTATGTAGGTAGAGGCGGTTGATGGCATGGCAAGCGGTGTTGATGGCTTCACACCAAAAGAGGTCTGGCAGTCTTGTACTCATCTAGCATTGTCCTTGCCATGTCAATTAGTGTACGGTTCTTCCTCTCTACTACACCATTTTGTTGAGAGGTGTATGGAGTTGAGAACTCATGCTTGATGCCCCTCTTCATCAAGAAACTCCTCAACTTGGGTGTTCTTGAATTCGGTCACATTGTCACTTCTTATTTTCTTGATGGGGAGACCGAACTCCTTTTGAGCTCTTCTCACAAAAGTCTTCACTTTGTCTCTAACTTGACACTTATCAAACAAGAAAATACCCAAGTGAAACGAGAATAATCATCAATAATAACAAGACCATATTTGTTATCCCCGATACTTAGGTAGGCGACCGGTCTAAAGAGATCCATGTGTATGAGCTTCAATGGTTGTGTCATGGTCATGATGCTCTTTAGTGGGTGAGGTACGCCAACTTGCTTTCTTGCTTGACAAGCGCTATATATTCTATCTTTCTTAAAGTGAACATTTGTTAGCCCAATGATGTGTTTATCCTAACGGCTCTGTTCGGTTTTTTATAATTTATTTTTTATAATTTTTTTATTAAAATAGTATTTTTCTCTGCCGTGTTTCCACCGTCCCCACTCGCACCACTCCCCAGCCGAGCCGCCAGTGCAGGCCCTATTTGTACGGGTCCCCTTCCTCCTCGTGCTGCTCCAGTTCGTGCAGTCGTCACCGCGAAAGCAAAAGCTTTCCCTTCGATCCATCCTTCCTTCCCCTGAGAGACGTGATCCATCCCGCTCGGGCACCAGCCACCAGCGATGGGCTCCCGCTACGAGGTGGAGGTGACCGTGGGCTCCGCCCGTGACCTGAAGAACGTCAACTGGCGCCACGGCGACCTGAAGCCGTACGCCGTGGTGTGGATCGACTCCGGCGCCAAGTGCTCCACCCGCGTGGACCTCGACAACGGCGAGAACCCCGCGTGGGACGAGAAGCTCCTGGTCCCGCTCCCGCCCTCCTCCCGCCTCGACGACGCCGTCCTCTACATCGACGTCGTGCACGCCAACGCCGCCGAGGGCGTCAAGCCGCTCGTGGGATCCGCGCGCCTCCCGCTCCGCGACGTCCTCGACGACGCCGGGATCGGGGGCAAGGCCTCGCGCAACCTCCGCCTCAAGCGCCCCTCGGGCCGCCCCCACGGCCGCCGTCGACGTCCGCGTCGCCGTCAAGGAACCGTCCAGGTACTACGACCCCAACCCTTACCCGGCCCCGGCGGGCTACGCCAACGCGGGCACCCGTGGTGACCCCTACGGCTCGTCCGCCGCCGCTGCTGCTGGCGGCGGCTACTACGGCTCCGGAGGTGGCTACGGCTCCGGTGGCGGCGCCTACGGCAGCGGCGGCGGCTACGGCGCCGCGCAGCCCTACACCGCGGCGCCCCCGGCGGGGTACCCTTCCACCTACGGCTCCGCGCCGCCGCCTCCTCAGCCGGCGTACGGCGCTCCTCCTGCCGCAGCGTACGGCGCTCCTCCTGTCGCCGCCGCCACCGCCGCGTACGGAACCAGCGCCGTTGGTGCCGACGGCAAGAAGAAGAACAAGATGGGGATGGGGACGGGGCTGGCGGTGGGCGCGGCGGCGGGCGTGCTCGGAGGCCTGGCGCTGGCCGGCGGGGCCAGCTTGCTGGAGGACAAGTTCGAGGAGCGCGTGTCGGAGAGGGTGGAGGAGAACCTGGAGAGGGAGGACTCGTACGGAGGCGGCGGCTACGGGGGTGGCTATGACGACTACGGCGGCGACGACGACTACTGATCATCGGACCTGATGGATCCTCCAATCATTTGGCCGGCTGCTGCGCTTGTCGATCATCTACCTTCTTCACCTTCGTCTTGGTGTCCTAAATATTTACTTTATGATGAACCGCAAATTAGATCATGTTCTATTCTATCCCCATCCTTGAATTTCTTTTCGCCGTTGTGGTTTATTGCGGCGGTATTGCTGTTGAGACTGAGACTTGAGATCCTCATCTGAGATTTGAAAAATGCCGAGTTAATTAATCCTGTCGCTAAGTGTGTATTGGATTGGATCATACATCGAGCTGTTTCGATTGATTCACGGATAGATAGCTGCGGAGTAGGAGTATCTGCGTTGATCGGTAACAACGCGCTGCGATCTCGTCCTCGGGCGCCATTGACTGCTCTACCCTCCTCCCATCGCTGCGTTATGGGTGTATCGAAGACGACGACCAAGTTCAGTGACTCGGTGGGAGCCACCAGTGCATTCTCATTGCTTCCGATTCCAATTGGATGGAGTAAGCAGCGAGATGCCGTGCCGAGACCTCTATTCGGCATATGCTTTTCTTCTATGCTCCATGGATTTAATTGGATCACATATCTCCATCAGATTGTATTGCAGAACGACAGCTTACTTTCATTCTTTGCTTGCATTTTCGTGCTGACTCCGCCACTGGGCAATTTGCAGTTACGACGAGAAGGAAGACGCGGTACCATGCCCATTTCGTTTTACGGTGGAAATAAAATTGCACGCGTGCATGACGTGCGACGTTCTCTGCAACTTGTTCTGTCATTCCGCACTTCGGAGATGGCTAAAAAAAAACAAATAAATCGGCAGCCATCCTCAATTCCTCATCCTCGACAAACTCAGCGGCAAGCGTCGATCTGCCTCTGCCTTGTAAGGTTATGGGCTTACTCCATATGGCCGTAGGATAACTCTTCTATGGCCGAGCAAAGTGTTGGTCCTGATATATATCACGGTTCAGATTGTTGGCGCCTCTGCATCATCACCAGCCGCCAGCAGAGCTGCGTCGGCCGAGCTACAGGAAGGCGCGGAGGGCAGCTCCAGTAAGGAAAGGCCGAGGCGGGCCAAGACCATGAACCCTTGGGTGTTTAGGCCTGGACTGGGCCAACGTGTGAAGCCCAGCTGAGGAGTGCGTGTGTGAGAGTGCTTCGCTATATAAGCCAGAGAGCTTCTTGTAAGAGGGGTTATGCTATTTCTGTAACAAACTCTCCCAACTCGTGATCGAAGAAGTTATCTGTTCCCCGACCTCTACTCTGCTTCCTGTCCTTCACTCCGATTCCTCTCTTCTCCTACCTTTGCTGCTAACAAATTGGTACCGGACACCCTTCCTCGGCCTTCTTCTCCTCGCTCTCACCTCGATCTGGGAAAGTAATACCCGACGGCAAGTTGATCACCGCTCTTCGCTTCGGTGTCGAGCGTGTGATTCCATAGGTCCATGCCGAGGTCGTTCTGATCGGTGACGAGCGTAGCGAGTCGATCCGAGCCACTACCCAATAGCCACACCAAATAGATCACGACCACTACACCAGATTCCACCGCCAGCTTGGGGCCATGGATCCGAACACCAAGCTCCTCATCGATGAGATGAAGGCGATACGCTCGGCTTTGGAGGGCCGCATCGGAGGCATGGAGTCGTCGTTGGGCAAGGTGCAAACCTCGCTGGGCCGATGGATCAGGTCGGTCGAGAGCTTCATCTCCGAGCGTTTCGCCAAGCTGGAGATGCAACCCAGGTGTTCGACACCTGTAAGCCGACGATCGACACGTCGGTGAAGGAGCTGCGTCTCGAGATAGGCGCGATCCGTAAGTCCGAGGAGGCCGTGGAGAAGATGCGTGAAGAGATGACGGCGTTGCGCAAGGCGGTGAGTCGTGCCGCACTCGACGCTAGTCCATCGGCACTGGCGGGCATCCTGCATCAGCCGGGCGCGGCCTTCGCGTCCTCGTACGCTGGGAAACCAGCCACTAGCCCGTGTTTTGGGCCCCACATCGAACTTTGTCACCAGGGACTTGAACCTCTGATTCAGTCTCCGGTCAAGGGTATGATTCCGATCTCTGCTTCTACCTTCCACACTGGTCTGATTCCTGTTCCACTACCGTGTCCGTTCCCGGGCATGCACTGTTCGTTGTCTGGGTCCATTCTAGAGCAGGGAGGTCATATGTTTCAGATTGGGGATGGTCTAGTTCGGGAGCAGCCGCAGCGTGATCATCACGGTCACTGGGGGCTATGGTCATGGGGGTTACCACCACTCCAATAGCAAGCTGCCTAAGTTCAATTTTCCTAGGTTTGATGGGGAGAACCCTAAGCTGTGGATTTCCTGTTGTGAGGACTATTTTTGAGATGTATTTTGTTGAGCCTAGTAAGTGGATTCGAGTAGCCACGATGCAGGTGTCGGGGGCGGCAGCTTGTTGGTTGCAGTCACTAGATCCCAGTTTTTGGTCAGGGAGTTGGGGGGAGTTTTGCCTAGTAGGATCACTGGTACGCCTAGAGGGGAGTGAATAGGCCTGTAAAAATTCAACTCAAACCGAAGTCAAATTCACCAGCGGCACTGCCGCACCTGCAGGAGAGATTAGTTCACAGTTCAAAATCTACCTATCGAAATTTAGATAGGGTAAATTTCCTAGCTTCCTGCAAGGATAGTAGATCATAGATCGACTGCTGAAAGTGGTGGAAACACCACACACAAGTAGACCAGCATCAAACTCTAGAAATCACCTCAACAACCATATGTCATGCAAGTAATGTAAATCAAGCACAAGTGACACAATGATTTATCTCGTAGTTCGGCTCGCCACCAAGGCTTGCCTACCTCCACATTGTTGAGGTTAGCCACTAAGGCTTAGAGCTATCCAGCCCTTCCTCGTTCTCAAGTCAAGAGACTTAACTCTTGAGATGAGGGGTGAGTTTACTAGCTCCAAGATATGGTTTCAAATCTCCCGGTGCTGCCACATAAGTTGGCAAGCTCCACGGGCGACGCTCTAGCCGACTAGGAGCCAAGCTCCAAGAGTAACAAACACAACCGCCTGGCTAAAACATGAACCAAGTGCTATTTAGAGTTTAGGGAATCAATGGAGTTGCTCTCTAATCAAGTTAGACCCTTTTCTCTCAAGGATTGATGGGAAAATCAATGGATTTGCTTGGGGGCTTTAGGTCAACAATGGAGAGAGAGAGAGAGAGAGCTCCTGCTCTATTTTGGGCATGCTTAAGTGAGGAAGAAGATACATGTTCAGTTTCCGTTGGAGAGGAAGGGGAAAGGTATATGTACCCCCTAACCCCCAATGGTCACTTTAAATCACAGATAGCCAGTTGGGGAGGAAAGGGAAAGGTATATATACCCCTAGCCCTCAACATGGACACCGCACCCAAGGGGTCAGGCGAGAGGAAGCTTGTGGCCTCGAGGTCGAGCGAGACGGAGCCCGCAACCTCAGGGTCGGGTGAGCTGGATCCCGCGACCAAGGGGTCGGGCGAGCCGGATCCCACACCCAAGGGGTCAGGTGAGCCAGATCCCACATCCAAGGTGTCGGGTGAGCCAGAGCCTGCGTCCTCAAGTTTGGGCGAACCGGAAGCCCGCGACCATGGGGTCGGGCGAGCCAGACCCCGCGACCAAGGAGTCAGTTGAACCAGAGCCTACGACCAAGGGGTCGGGCGTGCCGGAGCCCGCGACCAAGGATTCGAAGCGAACCGGAGCCCGCGGCCTCGAGGTCGGCGAACCACTCTTCAAGTGCGGCAGTGCCGGCACCACGCAAGACAGCAAGGGTAATAGTGAAGTGGACTATCTTGGCTATGAATCTAAGGATGCATGTGGTTGTTTGAGCACTTGGTAGCACATATTAGCTTAAGCATTGTGCCCCTTTATAGTACGGCTTTTTCTATACTCAAATTCAATATATAAAAGAATTTAAACCTCCTTTGAGTTTGAAGCCATCTACATTTATAATTGGAGGCTCCTCCGTTTCGTGTAGCATCCTCGAATATAAATTCCTTGTTTGTTATCTCATTAAATCTTATTAGTTCTCTAATTGCGTGGTCATTATCACCAAAACCCACAATTATGACTTGATTGCACTTTCAATCTCCCCCTTTTTGGAGATTGATGACAACCCAATTAATGCTTACAAAAGATATGAAATAAATACTAAGACTTTTCGAGCCATGGGTATAGAGCCTCCCTCTAAGTATGTGAATATAGAATTGAATTCTCAAATTGAAATAAGAAGCCAAGATTCACATTTTAGTGAAAGTGATGGGGCTCCCCCTACATCCATGCTCCTGTGGGGTGATGCATATTGTGTCAGGTAAGTAAAATGTGATGCAAATGACTAGTTTATGCACAACATGGTTTGCTGTTGCAGCTGGGTGCGGCATTGTCGCACTTGCTGTAACAGCACAGATCAGAATAGACACCACACAGCTAGCCCAGACAAAATGATATGCAACCTAGCACAATAAGATGACTTCTAATCCACATAACGATACATGTCCATATCTAATACACAAAGAGTCAAATAGTAGCATTATTTCACAATTTAGAGTTTTGAGCTGACTCTCAAACTTTCCACCTAGCGAAAACTAACACTCATCGAATAGGACTATGAAGCGGCATAGCTGCTGCTGAAAAGTTGTTGACCCCTCTAATTTTCTCCCCCTTTAGCATAAAGCACCAAAAAGAGAAGAAAAGAAGAAAGATCAACACCTACTCGACATCTCCCTAGGATGTCCGTCCAATCAATATCATCACCTCCTGCAGCAGTCCTCGGCACCACCATCACCATCATCGTCATCCTCATCATCTGAATCTGTATCAGAGAGACTTCAGAAGGTCATACTGTGGAGGAGGTAGAATAGGAGGAAGTGGTGGAAGGTCCTTTCCACGCTGTTGACGTTGCTCAAGCTATGTCTCATACGCTCTGTCAGCTGCATAGGTGCACCTGCCGAAGATTGCCTTCAACCACTTGCCAAACTTCTTCATCTTGCCTCCTCTACAAGAATTAGAGCAAGAAGACTCAGAGATATCTATATGAGCATGAGAGCTCCCCGCTCCCTGAGTAGCTATAGCTAGGCTCGGTCTTCTCAATTTTGTAGACAGTGTGCATCCCATCCTTTGGAAAATAAAATTCAGTGACCCTCTCAATCATGAACATGAGGTAAGGGGCATAGGGCAGCCCCCACCTCCATTCCTCCACTACAAATCTCAACTCAGTCCACATGAATCTAGGGACATTGAACCTGTCCCCACCTGGAGCAAATCTAGCCAACACATTTCTCACATAGCCATTAATATCTGAGGCTACTCCATCCTTTGGGTTGATGGTGTTCCTAATGAGGTTGTTGAGGATGTAATAGAAGTTGTGTAGACCACTCCTCTTGCCATCTGTAATCCTTCTATCTCTCCACATGTAACTGATGTCACAGATCTCAGCTTGAGGCTCATCATGAATGTAAGTGTAACCTCTGTGCTCCTCCCCAAAGCCAAGAATCTAGCTGAAAGTGACAAAGTCGACTCAGTAGTGCCGACCATCAGTCATCCAGTGAATCTCATTAGAGGTCTGGTCATAGAAGTATGTGGCATGAAACTATGCAAGGACCTCCTCATTCCAGTTATACTGAAAACCCATGATGTCTGAAAGCTAGAACATGTCATAAAGTTTGATTACCTTGTCAAACTTAGGCTCCTCCTTCTCCTGCATCTCATGCCAATCAATATACTGCATCTTAATGATCTTGGTTTTCTGGGATGCAAGAATGGCAGTGGCATAAAAGTTGGAATGAAACTCATTCCAAAATCTACAATCAATGCCCAAATCTTTGCGCACTGCATAGGGATTGATCCCCTTGCCTCTTCCACTAGCTTCCAACTTTTGGAATAATTGACAATTGCATGCTGGCGGGAGTCATCTGGAGGTCTCATGATGATCTCACCCTCAAAATCTCTCATGTATCTAGCCATCAAACTCAGAGAGATGTTGTGGGGTGTCAGGAATGGCATCAGTGGTACGACCTATCATCTCCAGCCTCTCCTCAGTCTTCAATATATTGCTCACGCCTCCCCTAGTCACCAAGTCCCCTTGGAGCTGTACTACAGCCTAATACTGTTGACCTCCCTCGACCACGATAAGGTGGAAACTTGTCTCTTTGCTCATTCATCTTCTTTTTTCCCTTTCGGTCATTAACTCTAGTGCTCCATCTTCTCAAACGAGGAATGGAAGAGCAGAGGAAAGAAACTTGCTTGGGCTAGGGGTAGTAGCAGCCATCAGTGATGTTGAGGGAGGGCTGGCGGCTGCCGCGGCACTGCTAGAGACTAGGCAACAGCGCATCCAAGCGATGGCGATGGCATGGGCGTGAGAGGAGAGAGAGGCGTGGGAGTCAGGCGTTGTGGGGAAAGAGAGAGGGAAAGAAGTTACTGCGGACCTAAGGGTAAGAGGAAGAATAAATGGGCTCCATAGTAAAACCATTTGGGCCGAATCTCAATTGAGATTCAAAGTGCGGCACTGCCGTATGCCTAGCCTAGGCACTGTCGTAGAGCGACACTGCCAGCATGGTAGGCGCAGCGCTGCCGCACTCCCCAAAATAGTGGGAGTTAGCTATAATCTTATATGATTTTCTCTATATAAGATATGGACACATATCACCTATATACCATGACCAGAAACAAATAATCAATACAGACCATGATCAAGATACATAAGTTGCCTTTTATAAATCATTTTCATGCACAATATGAAAATTTTCAACTCTTTTGCCTATATACTAGTTTATCAAATAGAGGCATGCTAAAATTCAAACTATGTTATGAGAATCAAGTATATTTAGCTCACTAAGCAAAGCAAAAAACCTTGACTCATCAAGGGGCTTTGTGAAGATATCGGCTAGTTGCTTTTCAGTGCTCACATGGCGAATTTTGATATCTCCTTTGGTTTCGTGGTCTCTCAAGAAATGATGTCGGATGTCTATGTGTTTGGTTCTAGAGTGGCTTATGAGATTGTTGGCTAACTTTATGGCACTTTCGTTGTCACACAAGAGTGAGATTTTTGTGAAGTGACATCCAAAATCTTGAAGGGTTTGCCTCATCCATAGTAGTTGAGCACAACATGCACCGGCTGCAATATACTCAGCCTCGGTGGTGGAAAGGGCTACACAATTTTGCTTTTTAGAACTCTAAGACACTAGGGACCATCTAAGGAATTGACATGTCCCCAAAGTGCTTTTTCAATCTACTTTGCAACTGGCTTAATCGGAATCCGAATACCCAAGTAGATCAAACCTAGAGCCCTTAGGATACCATAAGCCAAGGTTAGGAGTGTGTACTAAATATCTCAAGATTCTCTTAATGGCCACCAAGTGACACTCTTTTTGGGTTAGCTTGAAATCTAGCACACATGCACACACTAAGCATAATATCAGGCCTAGATGCGCACAAATAAAGTAGAGAGCTTATCATGGAACGATATACCTTGGTATCCATGGCTTTCCCTTCAATGTTGAGATCAAGATGTCCATTGGTTGGCATGGGAGTTTTGATAGGCTTGGCATTCACCATGTCAAACTTCTTGAGCATATCATGGGTGTACTTCGTTTGGCTAATGAAAGTTCCATCCTTCACTTGCTTGATTTGAAATCCAAGGAAGAACTTCAATTCACCTATCATGGACATCTCAAATCTCTTGGTTATAATCCTACTGAATTCCTCACAAAAAGGATGATTAGTACAACCAAATATTATGTCATCGACATATATTTGGCACACAAATATATTTTTACTAACTTTGTGAGTGAAAAGGGTAGGGTTGGCTTTGCCTATTTCAAAGCCTTGTTTAAGAAAGAATTCCTTAAGGCATTCATACCATGATCTTGGTGCTTGCTTAAGCCCATAGAGCGCCTTTTGGAGTTTGTAGACGTGGTTGGGGAACTTGGGATCTTTAAAACTCAGTGGTTGCTCAACATAGACAAATTTTTGAATGGGGGCCGTTGAGGAATGCACTCTTCACATCCATTTGATATAGCTTGAAATTGTAATGAGCAGCATAGGCTAGAAGCATTTGGATTGCTTCAAGTCTTCCCACCGGTGCATATGTTTCCTCAAAGTCTAAGCCCTCTACTTGAGTGAAACCTTGAGCAACCAATCTTGCCTTGTTTCTTGTCACCATGCCATTCTCATCTTGCTTGTTGTAGAAGACCCACTTGGTACCAATGGTATTGGTGTTGGGTCTCTCCACTAAGGTCCATACTTGGTTTCTTTCAAAGTTATTGAGCTCTTTTTGCATGGCCATCACCCAATCTGGGTCTCCAAGTGCTTGTTATACCTTAAGAGGCTCCAAAGAGGAAACAAACATGTAATATTGACAAAAGTTTGCTAAATGTGAATGAGTTGTTACTCCCTTTTGAAGACTCCCAAGGATGTTGTCAATGGGATGATCCCATTGTATTGTTTGCCTTAGCCTTGGATGATCAATGGTCTCTTGTCCATCTTCTAGATCTTCATTATTTTCTTGCTCGAATATGGGTTGTAGGTTTTGTCCTTGAATCAGAGTTGGACTTGCTGCTACTGTCAGAGGGAGTGCGGCACTACCGCTCTTATGTGCGGCACTGCCACTCTACTGATTTGCAGCAGGGGTTGGCTCCCCCTCAGCATCATGTATGTTAGCGGAACTTTGTTCATCAGCAGCTTGAGGAACCTCCATTTTAGTGACTTCGTATTCTTGTGGTCTTATATCACCAATAGCCAATTGCTTGATTGCTTCACATGGTGGATCCTCCTTTTCTACAACACTTGAATCAACTTGCTCCACTTGAGAGCCATTAGATTCATCAAATGTCACGTCTACCGCTATTTCAACTCTCCCGGAGGTTTTGTTGAAAACATAATAGGCATGCTCATTTGATCCATAACTAAGAAGAAAACCTTCATCAACTTTAGGTGCAAACTTATAGGTTTTGGGTTTCTTATTAAGTATGAAGCACTTGCACCCAAACACTCTAAAGTAGGACACCTTTGGTTTGTTACCGGTTAAAAGCTCATATGAAGTTTTCTTCAACTTCTTGTGTAGGTAGAGGCGGTTGATGGCATGGCAAGCGGTGTTGATGGCTTCACACCAAAAGAGGTCTGGCATCTTGTACTCATCTAGCATTGTCCTTGCCATGTCAATTAGTGTACGGTTCTTCCTCTCTACTACACCATTTTGTTGAGAGTGTATGGAGTTGAGAACTCATGCTTGATGCCCTCTTCATCAAGAAACTCCTCAACTTGGGTGTTCTTGAATTCGGTCACATTGTCACTTCTTATTTTCTTGATGGGGAGACCGAACTCCTTTTGAGCTCTTCTCACAAAAGTCTTCACTTTGTCTCTAACTTGACACTTATCAAACAAGAAAAATACCCAAGTGAAACGAGAATAATCATCAATAATAACAAGACCATATTTGTTATCCCCGATACTTAGGTAGGCGACCGGTCTAAAGAGATCCATGTGTATGAGCTTCAATGGTTGTGTCATGGTCATGATGCTCTTTGGTGGGTGAGGTACGCCAACTTGCTTTCTTGCTTGACAAGCGCTATATATTCTATCTTTCTTAAAGTGAACATTTGTTAGCCCAATGATGTGTTTATCCTTTTGAAGTTTGGCCAAGTTCCTCATCCCAACATGGGCTAGTTGGTGATGCCAAAGCCACCCCATGCTAGATTTTGCCACTAAACAAGTCTCAAGATTAGCTTTACTTTTGTTGAAGTCAACTAGGTAAAGCTTGTTCTTTAAATGACCCATAAAGACAATAGAGGAATCCTCCCTTCTAAAGACTTTCACACCCTTATCCGTAAAGAGACGATTGAAGCCCATCTCGCATAATTAAGAGACGGACAACAAATTATAACCTAACAAATCAACATGTAAAACATTTGTAATTGAATGCTCAAGGGTTATAGCAACTTTACCAAGACCAATCACATCCCCTTTAGAGTTGTCTCCAAAGAGAATATTTTCATTTGAGTCCATCTTCGGGATATATGATGAGAACATAATCCTTTCTCCGATCATATGATTTGTACATCCACTATCAAGCACCCAACTTGACCCACCGGAGGAGTATGCCTGCAAAACAAATTTAGTTGCTTGATTTAGGTCCCCAATTAGACTTGGAGCCTTGCATGTTTGTCACAAGAAATTTAAGAACCCAAATAGAAGTATTCCTATATGTGTTGGCCTCCTTTCCAACATATTTAGCAACCATTTTTCCACTGTTGTTGTTCCTTAAAACAAAACACAAAGTCAAGCTTTGTCGAGGTGGTTGAAACTTTGGTTGGTAGGCATACTTGTTCATAGTGCCCCACACTGATTCCTTTGGCTTCTATTGAACCTGTTTCTGCTAGGACACCTTCTTTTTGGGCTTAGTTTGATCAGGAGCAGAGTTGGTAGCCTTCCCATTTTTGTGAGGAGCGGCACAGTCGGCCTTCACTGTGGCACAACCGCGGTGCGACACTATCGCTCTAGACTACGGCACTACCACTGTTTGTGCAGGTTGATCTATACTAACTCTTTCCTTTCTCTCAAACTTGACACAGTCATAGCCATTTATGATCTATCTTCCATTTGTCTTGGCTCCTGCAGTGTGCCCAAGCCCATGCTTGATTGAGGGGTGTCTCCCTTGCTTGAATTGAGGCACTTTTGAATCATTTGCCTTCTTGTCACTTACTTAAGCCTTACCACTCAAGCAGCCCTTACCAATGATCTCATTGAGTCTAGCAATTTCTTTTCTCATTGCCTCAATGTTAGCAAGGTTAGTGGAATAAGCATTTAGATCAATATTATAACATTTTCCACAACCTTGACTAGTGGAGGTAGTAGAGGCATCATTTGCCTTAGAGGGGTGTGAGTTGCTATCCCAAATAATGTTATATTGTAGCTCAAGCTCTTTGTGTTTTTCATCTAAGTCATAATACTTTTTTTCTTGAGAGTAATATTTTCTTTCTTTGTGATAGCATGGTCCCCTTGTTCTTTGGCCAAGGCCTTGCTAGCAATGTAGCCTATCCTCTTGTTGGATAAGAGTTCCCTCTCTAGATTCTAGCTTGGCTTGGACACTCTCTAAGTCCTCCATTAGTTTAGTGATGAATAGTTTGGTCTTTCCATCTAAGTTCTTAGTTAATTTATCAATCTCTTCATCACTAGATTCATCTTCACTAGAGCTATTACTAATATCACTACTAGAGATATCACTAGGAGGTGGAGGTGGAGGAGCTTTGGCCTTGGATTTAGATTTTACCTTCTCACCCTTTGCCATAAGACAAATGTGAGGGGAGTAGTAGTCATCATCGGATATGTTGGTGAAGAGTCTTGGTGAAGAGGATGGCTCATGGATAGCAATGGTTGCAACTTTCTCATCTTCTTCACTTGAGCTTACAATAGATGAATCCCATTCATGCCCAATGTGAGCTTCTCCCATGTTTTTCTTGCTCTTTCTTCGATCGGCCTTGTCCACCTTTTTCTCTTTCTTATAATTATTCTCCTTGATCTCATGTGGGCACTTAGCAATAAAATGGTCGGTGCTTCCATAATTGTAGCATGTCCTCTTCTTCTTGTTTGGAAACTTCCTCTTTACTACCTTGTACCCTTGCTTCTTCAACCCTTTGTGAAACCTCCTCATAAAGAGAGCAACATCATCCACTTTCTCATATTGGTCATCATCATGTTCACTCTCACTAGAGGATGAGGTGGTCTCTACTCTTTCTTGAACTTGCTTGATTGCTTTGGGCTTGCTAATTGAAGCTTGCTTGTTAGTCTTGGACTTGCTTGTAGAGCCTTGCTTGCTTGATTTGTTGGCCTTGAGAGCTACATCCTTATTGATCTTGATGCCTTCTAGCTTTGCTTGCAATTCTCCAAGCTTCTTCCTCTCATTTGCTTCCTCTTTGCATGTCAAAGGTCAAGATCATCCCAAGTACATCATTTGGTGTGAAGTACTCAAACTTCTTGTCTCTAATTAGAGTTGCTACGGTCTCATTTCTTGATGAATAAGCTTCCAACATAATCTTGACAACTTTGTGATCATCTAGCTCATCACAACCATAGCCTCTAATCTTGCCCACCATGGTCATCAACCTATCAAACATCTCTTGTGGCCCTTCTCCATCCAAGATAACAAATCGGTTGAGTTTGGACATCAACAAATCAATCCTTGCCTTTCTCACTTTGTTAACTCCTTCATGTGCAAGATGCAAAGTATCCCAAATTTGCTTGGCAACATCCACACCAATCACTCTATTGTACTCATCACCAACCAAGGCACTAAGTAGCACACTAGTAGCTTGACCGTTGAGGTGGATGATTCTCATTTCTTCCATGGTTGGATTCTTGGGATCAACCGGTGGCTCAAATCCATTGCAAACAACCTCCCAAATGCTAGGATGAAGACCTATAAGATAGGCTCTCATCAAGTGCTTCCACTTGATAAAGTTAGTCCCATCAAAATGAGGTAACTTGCTCGCGGGCACATTGATGAAGGACTCATGATCATGGTTAGTCATAGACATAGAAGAATAGTTAAAGGATATGGCGGCATATTTGTTGTCGTCATTCTTCTTTCCCTTTCCTTTCTTGTCCTTCTTGCTATGCACTTGGTAGGACTCATCGTCATCACCATCTTCGGAGCTGCTTGATAGCTCACTTGAAGATGCATTTTAAGGCTTTTGCTTCTTGTTCCTTCTTCTTTCTTGCTTCTCTTCTTTTTCTTCTAGCTTCTCTCTTGAGTCTTCTTTCTTCTTTTCTTGCTTTCTTCTCTTCTAACTGCTTGCTACTCCTTTTTCTTCTCTCTTGCTTCTCTTTTCTCTTTTCTAGCTACCCTTCTTCTTCTTTCTTCTTCATTTTGAGCTTTTTCGGCATTGGTCGCCTCTAGCTGCGGGAGCATGGAGTTGCTTGTTGTAGAGACGCTAAGCTCACTGTTGTCGGTGTCATGCAGCCCAACTTCCTTTGGATCGACATTGATGGGCTTCACAATACCAAATCCTCCCCCAGGCTCCATACCTCACATGGTCAAGCGCACACGAGGTAACCTCCCTTTGATACCACTTGTAGGATCACTGGTACGCCTAGAGGGGGTGAATAGGCCTATAAAAATTTAACTCAAACCAAAGTTAAATTCACCCGCCGCACTACCGCACTGTGAGCGCGACACTGCCGCACATGCAGGAGAGATTAGTTTACAGTTCAAAATCTCCCTAGCGAAATTTAGATAGGGTAAATTTCTTAGCTTCCTGCAGGGTAGTAGATCATAGATCGATAGCTGAAAGTGGTGGGAACACCACACACAAGTAGATCAGCCTCAAACTCTAGAAATCACCTCAATAACAATATATCATGCAAGTAATATAAATCAAGCACAAGTGACATGATGATTTATCCATGGTTTGGCTCACCACCAAGGCTTGCCTACCTCCACATTGTTGAGGTTAGCCACTAAGGCTTAGAGCTATCCAGCCATTCCTCGTTCTCAAGTCAAGAGACTTAACTCTTGAGATGAGGGGTGAGTTTACTAGCTTCAAGAGATGGTTACAAACCTCTCGGGGCTACCACACAAGTTGGCAAGCTCCACAAGCGATGCTCTAGCTGGCTAGGAGCCAATCTCCAAGAGTAACAAACACAATTGTCGGCTAAAATGTGAACCAAGTGCTCTTTAGAGTTTGGGAATCAATGGAGTTGCTCTCTAATCAAGTTGGACCCTTTTCTCTCAAGGATTGATGGGGAAATCAATAGATTTGCTTGGGACTTTAGGTCAATAATGGAGAGAGAGAGAGAGGTCCTGCTCTGTTTTGGGTGTGCTGAAGTGAGGAAGAAGAGACATGTTTGTTTCCGTTGGAGAAGAAGGGGAAATGCATATGTACCCCCAGCCCCCAACGATCACTTTAAATCATAGATAGCCGTTGGGGTGGATAGGGAAAGGTATATATACCCCAGCCCTCAATGAACACCACACCCAAGGGGTCAGGCGAGAGGAAGCCCACGGCCTCAAGGTCGGGCGAGACGGAGCCCACGACCTCGGGGTCAGGCGAGCCGGATCCCACGACCATGGGGTCAGGCAAGGCGGATCCTGTGACAAGGGGTCGGGCGAGCTAAATCCCGCACCTAAGGGGTCGAGCGAGCTGGAGCCCATAGCCTCGAGGTCAGGCAAACCGGAGCCCGCGACCAAGGGGTCAGGCAAGCCAGAGCCCGTGACCAAGGGGTCGGGTGAACCGGAGCCCACGACCAACGGTTGGGTGAGCCAGAGCCTAGGACCAAGGGGTCGAGCGAACCGGAGCCCATGACCAAGGGGTTGGGCAAGCCGAAGCCCACGGCCTCGAGGTTGACAAACCACTCTTCAAGTGTGGTAGTGCCGTACCGCGCAAGACAGCAAAGGTAATAGTGAAGTGGACTATTTTAGCTGTGAATCTGAGGGTGCATGTGGTTGTTTGAGCACTTGGTAGCACATATTAGCTTAAGCACTATGCCCCCCTTTATAGTATGGCTTTTCTTATACTTAAATTCAATGTATAAAAAAATTTAAACCTCCTTTGAGTTTGAAGCCATCTACATTTATAATTGGGGGCTCCTCCATTTCGTGTAGCATCCTCGAATATAAATTCTCTACTTGTCATCTCGTTAAATCTCATTAGTTCTCTAATTGCGTGGTCATTATCACAAAAACCCACAATTAAGGCTTGATTGCACTTTCTTTGCCACTTGCTCTTAGATCGTTTTGGCAAGGATCAGCATGAGGTGTTGCTGTGGCAATTGTTGCACATTCGACAAACAGCCGGGGTGCAGGAGTACGCAGATCATTTCACTAAGATGGTGATCAGTTGTTGGCTTATGGCAAGAACATGGACCCTCTATTCTATGCCATGAAATTTGTCGATGGTCTTCGAGATGATATCCATTCTGTAGTGCAAATGTAGTGTCCTACTTCGGTTGGTACAGCTGTGGTGTTGGCTTTGTTACGGGAGGAACTGGTGGACCCATCTAGGCGTCGTGATGGGAGACGGTCTGAAGGTAGGTGTTGATGAAATATGGTCGGTAGTCTACCTAGGGGTATGCCCAAGGTAGTAGATTGTTGGCAGACTGATGCGCAAGCTACAAACAAGATGGTGATGCAAGACAGACATGAGGTTTTATCCAGGTTTGGCCGCCGTGAAGGCGTAATACCTACGTCCTGCGTCTGATTGTATTGCTGTATGTCAATGAGAGATGTTTTTTAGGGGTCCCCTGCCCGCCTTATATAGTCTAGGGAATAGGATTACAGATCTAGAAACTAATCCTAACTAGTTACAATTGTCATAGGTGGCCGGATAAGGATTCCTATTCTAACCGACCAGGATCTTGCTTGATCTCTAAATCTATCTTGATTCCTTGCGCGGGATTCCAAATAGATTAGCCGGGCCACGCGTCGTCTTCTAGTGGGCCAGACCCCCTGATCCAGGCCAGCCCAAGCCTAGCCATAAGGGTATAGGGGTTAATACCCCCACAGCTAGTCCCTGAGCACCATGTATTATGCTGCGACACGTCGTTCGATCTCCTTTAACTAATGCGATCCATCTTCATGTCATCTCCAACTAGTTGAAACATTGACCAATCAAATGTGCTAGTATTCTGGTCAGAACAAAGAGCAGTAGACCATGATTCCGGTTGTCTGAAGAATGCATGGTGCTCTAAAGAAAAAAGAAAAAGATTTCTTTCCTTATCAAGTGTGCCCACTTGTATTTCTGAAAAGAAATGTAAGTGACCCTTGGACAATAGTAGTTCTGGCAAACAGTCAGAGTGTAGGGGTCGATAAAATAAGCACATTCACTGCAAGGTGAAGTGTGCCCACTTAGTCCCTGAGCCTGGTAGTAGGTGACGTAGGCACGTGGTGCCAGGGTCTAAAAAGAATTTCCACTGAAGTTAAGAATCCAATCGTCGTACAAGCAATACGAGATGCACCGGTAGGTGCATCGTACCGATGTAGTCCCTGAGCTTGCTGGAAGGCAAAGTATAAGCCTTGTAGCAAGGTCTAAATAAATGCCTCTTGACTGTATGTGAGTACAAATCACATATAGCCGAGGAGAGCGGTCTCCGAGCAGTGGTCGGAATAGTTCTCGAGCACGATAGTGGTCGGAACTAGTCCTCGAGCACGATAGTGGTCGGAATAGCCCCCGAGCACAATAGTGGTCTGGACAGTCCCCGATCACGAAGGGGGTCTGGACAGCCCTCGAGCACGATGGTGGTCTGGATAGTCCCCGAGCACGAGAGGTGCGGCGAAAAAACCAAATGCCACTTGTACTATTATTTTGTGTATTTATTTATTTACTTGCTCTGTCAAGTCCAATCTGACACGTCTGGTCAAAAAAGTAGATGGGTATAGCATGTCATACTGCCTTCTTGTCCTTTCAAGCAAACAGTTATGTGGCACCTATAAGTAGGTGTGTCAGCGTGAGCCCTCTCACACTGGTAACAAAGAGGCGCATACACTGATAACAAAGAGGCGCATATATTGGCATAGATCTCGAGGCTATGAAAACAACCGTCTGCGGCGCATGCGCATGTCTCCCAAGAATCTTGGGCAGACAAAACGACAGAACTCTTGGTTAAATATAGTATAGAATTGGTAAGTTACTTTTTACTGAACCCCATTGCCATTCGCAGTCGCAGCCTTCTTCTTCCTCTTGCCAACCCTAGTACCTTCGAAATCACCACCAGTCAATCCTCCACCGTTTCCTCATTCATCAGCAAGGCTAGACTCATGGCGAAAAGTGACGCACAGAAGAAAGCAGGAGTCATGGCGAAGGAGTGGTGGAAATCGAGAAGCAACGAGCAGACCATTAAAGACCTCATCACCATGGGAGTACTCCACAACAAGGAGCTCATAGGATGGCATGCGCCGGAGGGCGAAGGGTACCCCGATCCATAACCAGGTTAGATCATGGTATTCGAAGACTTCTTTAAGTGGGGATTTCGGGGTTCCGGTACATCCTTTCCTTCAGGGTCTCTGTCTGTACTATGAGATTGGAATTTACAATCTACATCCCAACTCGATCCTCCTTGTTGCCACCTTCATTCATCTTTGCGAAGCATATGGCGGCTTCCAGCCCCATTTCAACTTTTTTTGCCATCTTTTCTGTCTATGGAAGAAAGGAAGCGGTGGCTCAAAGATAGCCAGAGGTGTGTACCTCAACCTCTGTGACGGGATGAAGGCCTAGTACCTACACTGCCCATGGAACATGTCGCTTGACGACTAGTACAAGAAGTGGTTCTACATCCGCAAAGAGCCGAACACAATCACACTGTGCGATGTGGGGTTCATTCTGGAGAAGAGGACAAGCTAGTTAGAGAAGCCCGAGCACCTAGAATAGATTCCAGAAATATTTGGGATGATCCCATGGAAGAAACTAGATGGTCCGAGCGTGGTCGGGAGCTTCATCAGCCGACAGATCTAGCCCTGCCAGATGAGGGTACATCCTGGCTACGAGTACCAAGGTAGCGCAGACCCGATGAGGACGAGGCAGGAGGCGCTTGACAAGATTGAGGTTAGGGCCAGAATTGGAGAGCTATTTAACTTAGCTGATCCAAATTATGTCAGATTGAGTGATATCGAGCACGCTTTCAAGCTCGCCCGACCTCCCCCAAAGGTAACTCATCTTGCCTTGTACCTGTAGTCTTATATTGTAGTAGAAACTTACTGTGTTATTTCCTATTTGTTTCCCAGATTAATGGTCGGGATAGGGCGACAGTGTTTGTGTCGCCACCCCCTAGTGTAGATTGGCCGCAAGTTGCTAACCCAACTACCCAGACCAGCGTCGGGGTCAAGGACGTCGACTGGGCCATGCTCGGAGTTGGAGAGGAGGCAGCGGCCAAAGCTGCTGGTAAATGGCCAATGGCCAGCAAGCATCGTCAGGCGATCTTTACTTTGTCAGATGATGACATAGAGGAGGGAGAGGATGCAGACATCTTTTGACTCGTCCCTCGAAAGAGGAGGAGGCAACTGGAGTCGATGGAGCAAGGTGGCTCCTCCATGCCGGTGGGACCTACATCGCCGACACTGCAGCGCGAAGGACAAGCGGCAGAGGGGTCGAGCACTAAGGCCCAGCAGGCGGTGCTAGATGTAGAGGGAGACCAGGTGTCACCCGCTCAGCATGTGGAGCAAGCACGGCCGAAGAGACGCACCTTCGCCACATCATTCCATGCTTCCAACATATAAGTATTGGTAACCTTGATGTAAGCTAGCAATTTGTATTGAATATGGTTGCCTTCTGAACTTATCTTGGATGTACTAGTTCGGCGTCCACCGAAAATCTAGACCAACTAGCCAGGAGCAGCGTGGCTCCTGCCAGTAATTTCAGAGAAAACTGCCCAGCAGCCGGCCATCAAGGAACCCATAGCAAAAGGTCCATCAGGGCCTCAACAAACAAGTAGTCAGACAACAGTCCCTGAGCAGGGGGTCGAGGGAAGAGCCGAGCCAAGCATAAGTGCTCTAAGCACCAACCCTACTGAGGGCAACACCTCAGCACCAAGGGTAACGAAACAGACTGAGGAGCAATGGCTGAAGGTGAGAGCACAGAGCACTGTTTATCGATGCTACAAGCCTGTGGGAAGGCCATAGTAATCAGCAGAAGCTGCTAACTCTAGGGCTAGCACCTATACTCGAAGAAGAGCCCAAAGAGGACGAAGTAGAGAAGGTCCTAGGCCATCCACAGGACAAGCGACAACATGTGTATGTGTCGCACTGGCAGAATGACCAATGGGTTATTCATGAGGAAATCCCAGAGGTCGAAGAGACCAAGAAAGTTGAACGAGCGGCGAAACGACTGGTGACGAAGGTCTAGGTATGCTTTGCTTCACCACCTGATCTTGCTGTCTAGTCAAACTTTCTTACTTATCTTTTTGCACATAGGATTTAATGAAGACCGCAATGTACCGTAAGAAATGCTTCGACTAGATCGAGGGGATCACTGCAAGCAATAAAGAGCTAACTGGCAGAAGTGGAACGCTTGCAGCCACCAACTTGAAGCCGCCAACCATGAGAGGACAGGAGCAAGAGTCCTAGAACCAGAACCTGGTCGTCCTAGCTCAGTAACAAAGAGCAGGAAAGAATAAGTAAGTAGTTACTTTATCACAACGAGTAGCATGACAAGTGTTGTTGCAGTTGTTGGTAGTAACAGTTGTAGTGCAGGCTTAGAAGCCGAAGTGGTCCAGTCTCTGAGAGGAGAACAGTCGTGTGGTCATGGAGTGTGATCGCCTGAAGGAGGACAATAGAAAACTAGCACACGACCAGTCGTAGCTCTAGGGACCACACGACCAAGATGAAAGAGGAACTAAAAAGTAAGTTTTCCAAACCCCTTTGCTCACTTTTGTTGCCCTGCCTTATCTTGTCATGGTATGACATTTTAATAGCTTGTGCGGTTTGTAGTTTTAAAAGTCAATGCCAAGAAGCATCTAGAGGCTATGATAAAAGACTGCGACAGCTGGAAGGCGCAGTGCCAAGAGATCACCAAGGATCAGGACACATGGAAAAACCGATGCCAGGAGGTGGCAATAGGCATTTTGTCGGTCCTTAACCTTATCAATCCAGCGCTTACAGAGGACGTGCCAAGGACGCCACAGCTGGGACTAGTCGATAGATGCCAAAAGGCATGGGGATGGTTCCAGGAGTTCGTGAAGGAGGTGGGTGAGTACACAGGCGCACATGTGCTAAGCATGGTATGTGCTCACTACCCCTTGATCGATCTCAAGTTCCTAGAGGCTGGATACCTGAAGGAGATAGATCTAGACAAGGCTGAGGAGCTTCGGATGACCCTAGTTGGACTTGTCGGCAAAAATAATTGGCGACATTAACCTATGTGGAGGTAGGATAGCACCTATACAGGGTACTGCCATCAACAAGTCAGTTGGAAGCTCCGTCATTTTTAAGCCAACCGGCTGAAGCCTATGGTCTCGACTAGCTAGGCATCGGTGGGGCCATCTTCTTTAGCTCAACCAGTACAAGAGTCCCTGAGACTCGAGCACGATGTCAGGCCCAGCGAGCAGTAGGTGTCGTGTGCCCCGACTAGCCAATAGTATAGGCTATAGCTATAGAAGAAGATTTAGTTGTGTTATTGTAAACTTGGACCTTTTCAGGCAAGCTTGTAATAACGTAACTGTATATCAGCATAAGCTTGTTTGTTTTATAGAAAACATATTTAAGCTTGGATCTCGTGTTGGTGTAACTAAGTGAGAACATGTTAGCGTTCTGTTTAGTTGTACCAGTTTAGTCGACATGTCATCCTGAAAGGTTTGTATGGCCCTGGTTTGTCCTATGGTCAGAGTGTGAGGTGCGAAGCTTGTGCACACGTAGATGCACACAAGTCAAACCAGAGGGGACCTGCCGATCACCCATAGCGTAAAGAGCAGATCCCATGCACGCGTTAGGAGGAACCGGGGATAGGGCCTGCTCTGAAAACTCGGGGAAGAATGGTGGTCGGTTTTGACTGGTTGAGTTAGAATAACAATAGACTTCGAAGTGACACATTAGAGTGGTCGGAGAAATTAGAATAGCTTTATTGAATTAAATCGAAGGTACAAGAGGAGTACATATCTTAGTAGTTAAGCATAGAAATGCCTAAGCTTGTCAATGTGCCATGAATTGGGTATGTCTATACCATCTAGGTGAGCTAACCTATAAGACGTTGGTCGTGTAACCTCCTTGATCATGAAGGGCCCTTCCCATGGAGTTATGAGTTTGTGGACACCAGCCTGATTCGTCTTCCACTTCAGGACCAGGTCCCCAACCATGAAAACTCGCTCCTTAACGTTCTTGTTATAGTACCTACGCAAAACAGCAAGGTATTTGGCTGTACGTACACAAGAATCGAGCCGCTTCTCTTCTGCACTATTCACTTCTAGCTCCCGCACTTCATTGGTCTTGTCTTCATCGAAGTTCTCTACTCGTGCTGATCTGAAGGCTATATCTACTGGGAGCACTGCCTCAGCGCCGTAAACCATAAAGTATGGTGATACGTCGGTATTGCGAATGGGCTGGGTTCTGAGGCCCCAGACCATGGCAGGTAACTCTTTGAGCCATCTTCTAGGAGCTTTGTCATTTTCTCTATACATCCTCTTCTTAAGTGCATCTAAGATCATACTATTTGCCCGCTCGACCTATCCATTAGCTCTAGGGTGCGCCATCGAGACGTATTTTACTACTATGCTCCTTTCATCACAGAAGTCTCAAAAAGCATTCCCGATGAACTGAGTACCTAGATCAGTGATGATGCTATTGGGTATGCCGAAGCGGTGGATGACCTAGTCGATGAACAGTGACAGCCTTTTCTGAAGATGCCTGTACCAGAGGCATGTACTCTATCCACTTAGAAAATTTGTCGATCAGCACAAAGATACATGTAAATTTTCCAGGAGCCGGTTTGAAAGGCCCGATCATATCCAGTCCCCTAGCATGTGAAAGGCCAAGAGACCGATATTGTCTAAATCTCGTGTGCTGATACGTGGATTCTCTTGACGAAGAACTAACAACCCTCACAATGGTGGACTAACTTCTCTGCATCGGCTACGGCTGACGGCCTAATAGAACCCTACTCAGAAAGCCTTGCCAACCAGCGTTCTTGAGGTCGCGTGGTTGCTGCAGGAGCTAGAGTGAATTTGGTCCAAGAGATGTTCACCATCCTCCTAGGTTATACACTTCATCAAGATTTCCTCCTTTGTGTTCTTGCGCCACAATTTGCCATCGATGCCTACTGCGACGCATCAGGCGTTCGTTTTCTATCTGATTGGTGTAACTGCTACCATCTATTAGGTACTTGATGAAAGGTACTCTCTAGTTAGGCTCCTTAGTGGTCGGAGGTGGTTCGATGGTGTTTGACGCTAGAACCGTAGCCACCAAAAGCTAGTCTAGAGGCTTGTCGACCATGGGATCTTCCTCTTCGATGGAAGGCATGAGCAGGTCTTGAACAAATATGCCATGTGGGACTTTAGCTCAGGATGATCCTAACTTTGACAGCGCATCTGCAACTTGATTTTTGTCTCGGACCACATGTGTGTACTCGATGCCATAGAACTTGCCTTCCAGCTTTCTGATCGATTTGCAATATGCGTCCATCTTTTCGCTAGTCGTATCCTAGTCCTTGTTGAGTTGGTTGATGACCAGAGCCGAGTCTCCATATACATAGAGACATTTGACACCTAAGCTCAACTGCAATGCGTAGACCATGTAGGCATGCTTCGTACTCGGCGGCGTTATTAGACGTTAGAAAATAAATCATGAGGACGTATCGGAGCTGCTCCTTGGATGGAGACACGAAAAGGACTCCTGCTCCTATGCTGTCGATGTTGAGAGAGCTATCGAAGTACATCTTCCAATACTCATTGGGCCCCTAAGAGGCAGGTGTGCTTAAGTCTATCCACTCGATGATGAAATCGACAAGTGCCTGAGACTTGATTGTAGTACGGCTTGCAAATTCCAAGGAGAAAGGGCATAGCTCCATTGCCCATTTGACGATGCACCCGTTCGCATCCTTGTTGTGAATGATGTCTCCCAGAGGGTACTCAGTCATGACCACCACACGATATCCGTCAAAGTAATGTTTCAACTTTCAGGATGTTATCAGTATGGCGTAGATCAGTTTCTGAATCTATGGGTACCTGGTCTTGGATTCATTGAGTACCTCACTGATGAAATAGATTGGTCACTGTACCTTGTAGATGTGGCTAGGCTCATCGCACTCAACCACCATGGTAGTGGAGACCACTCGATTAGTTGCTGTAATGTAAAGCAGGAGGGTTTTGTCTTCTTTGGGAGCAGTGAGGACCGGAGGTGATGTAAGGAATTGTTTCAACTGTGTGAAGGCAGCGTCTGCTTCCTCCGACCACTCAAACTTCTCAGATGCTTTGAGCAGCTTAAAAAACTGGTAGTCCTTTTTCAGCCTAATCTTGATATAAAATGACTGAGGGCAGCCATGCATCTGGTAAGCTTCTAAACATCCTTCACCTTTTTGGGCGGCTTCATGTCCAAGACAGCTTTGACTTTCTCTAGGGTTAGGGCGTATGCCGTCGTTACTGACTGATGTTGCCAAGCAGTATACCAGAAGGAACACCAAAGATGCACTTCTTTGGGTTTAATTTCCATTGGAATGTGTTAAGGGCTGCAAAGGTGCGTTCTAGGTTGTCAACAAGGGTATATGCTTCCTTGGTTTTGACAACTATATCATCAACAGTAAGCCTCGATGAGGTCAGTCTTTTATCTCATCTTTGAGGCAGGCCTATATGGCGCTGTTGGTAGGTAGCCCCGGCGTTCTTGAGCCCGAACGACATGGTCAGTGTAGCAGTAGGCAGCCGAAAGGCGTGATGAAAGATGTCTTGATCTGGTCATCCTTTTTTAGAGCGATCTGGTGATAACCAGAGTAGCAATCGAGAAAGGAAAGCAGCTTGCAACCGGTAGTTGAATCTACAACCTCGTCTATGCGAGGTAAGCCAAAGGGGTCTTTAGGGCAGTGTTTGTTGAGATCAGTGTAATCAATGCACATTCTCCATTCATTATTCTTTTTGCGTACAAGAACTGGGTTGGCTAACCACTCCGGATGATACACTTCTTTGATAAATCCGGCTGCCAAAAGCCATGTAACTTCTACCCTAATAGCCTCCTTTTTGTCGCGAGCGAACCGTTATAGCTTTTGCTTGATAGGTTTGGCCTTGCTGTCGACATTTAAGGAGTGCTCGATCAAGTTCCGAGGTACACCGGGCATGTCAGCAGGTTTCCATGCGAACACACTCACGTTGCTCCTCAAGAACCTGACGAGCGCATCTTCCTATTTAGGATCCAGGTTGGCCCCGATAAGGGTCATTTTGCTAGGATCACCGTCGACCAGCTGGATCGCCTTATGTTCTTTGGACTTGATGTTCTTGCATGGAGCCTCGAGCTCTGGGATCTCCAGGTGGTCGGCTAAGGTCTTCTTGGTGTCGAGCATGGTCTCAGCCATGCGAATAGAGAGGTCATGAGCCTCTGCTATTTTGAAGCTGTCATCCTCACAGGTATAAGCTGCATATACGTTACCCCTGAGAGTTAGAACCCCTTTCTCGGTAGGCATCTTGAGCACCAAATACCTATAGTGAGGTATGGCCATGAATTTGGTGAGCGATGGTCGACCAAGGATAGCATGGTAGGTGCCGTCGAAGTCAGCGACCATGAAGTTGACATAGTCAGTGCAGAAGTGGTCTGGGGTACCAAATTGCACAGGTAGCGTGATCTACCCGAGAGGTGTAGAGCTCTGTCCGAGGAGGACACCCCAGAACTGTGCCTCATATGGCTTGAGATCCACCTGGGTTATCTTCATGGCTAGCAGACTGTTCTTGAACAGTATATCGATGGAATTGCCACCGTCGATCAGGACTCTGTCGAATTGAACCTTGTTGATGCAAGGATCGAGGACCAGGGGAAAACATCCTAGCTTAGGTATTGTAGCCCATTGGTCCTTTCTGCTGAAGGAAATCTTGTGATGAGACCAAGGAGGGAGCCGCGGATCGGTGATGAGGTTGTCGATGTTGGCCACGTTCAAGCAGGCGTGGGCGAGCAGCTTGCGTTCTTGTTTGGTCTCGATGGACACTTTGCCTCCAATGATGGTGTGGACACGATCGGTTGGCTTGACGTACTTGTGACGGGGATCTGCGTCTTCATCATCATTGTCCTCATTACGCTGTTCCCCTGCGTCGTTAGGCTTGTCGGATGTATCCAAAGCCTGTTGACGCGTGTAGATAGACTTGAGAACGCGGCAATTCTCCATGGTATGGTTCAACTTGGGATAGAGCTGGCAGGGCCCTTTCAATGCTTTGGCATAGTCTTCTTCGTAGTTACGACGTCCGCCTCCTTTTTTAACGGTGTTGACCTCGCCATCGTCTTCCCAAGCATGCTTGCCCCTATAATCGTCACGGCGGTTACGCCGCTAATTATGCTGGTCGTGGTGGTCGTGGGAGTCGTTGCGCTGGTTGTGGCGGTCAAAATTGTCGTTCCGACCACGGTTGCCACGGTAGTCGTCACGGTGTGGGGGGTGGTCGGAGCGTGGAACCCTTGCTGCTTCTTCGATAATTATCTTTTTAGCATCATCGGCATCCGCATATTTTTTAGCAGTGGCTAGGAGCGCTGTGACTGACTCAGGTCTCTTGTGGAGGAGCTTGTCCCTTAGGGCATCGTGGAAGCGGAAGACCAGTGATGAAAGCCTTGATTGCCTTGTTGTCAGAGATTGACGGGACCTTGATGCGCATCTCCGAGAAGTACTCCCGTAGTGGCTCATCTTTGTGATCTCGAATCCACTGCAGATCATATTTGTTGCCGGGTTGCTCGCAAGTTGCAATGAAGTTGTCGATGAATGCTTGCTTGAGCTCTTGCCAAGAGTCAAAGTAGTTCGCTGGTAAGCTGACCAGCCATTGGTGGCCTGCATGGTCGACGGTGACTGGGAAGTAATTAGACATGACGTGCTCATCAGCCATGGCTGATCTGCACGTGGTTTCATAGAGCATGACCCATAATTCGGGGTTCTCCTTGCTGTCATACTTCTGAAGTTTCTCGAGCTTGAAGTTCTTGGGCCATATGACTTGGCGAAGGTGAGAAGTAAACTGCTTCAAACCCAGAGGGTCCGTGGGTAGTATCAGTATTCCATACTGGCGATAGCTTTTGTGGGATGCACGATCATGGGCTCTTTGGTTAATGCGATCGCGCAGATCATGTTCTTCGAGGTAATGGCTGGAGATCGTTATTGCCATCGCAGGCAATCCCGGATTGCCCCCCTGGTTAACCCTAGTGACCGCTGGTTATCACGGTGATTGTCACGTGTTGTCTCAGGTGGTTGTCGTCCCTGGTAGTTGCGGCGGTTGTCGTCCCGACCACCATCACGGCCACCGTTCCTGCCTTGACGGTTGTCTGAGGGGTCATCGTTGTGCGAGCCATGTTGGTTAGGTGGCTGTGAGCGACTTGAGTACTGGCGGCTGTGGCTTGACTCGACTGAGACGAATGGAGCCCAGGCTTGATTTACAATCTCCGCGGTCTGGGCTATAGCAGCCATCAGGTAAGCTTGTATATCATCATGAACTGCCTGGGTTTCCAGGGGTATTGGGTAGTCGCTTGCATTATCGCCATAGCAACAGCTACGTTGGCGCTTGGAGTCCTGAAGACCTATTTGTCCCCCACCCTATCGAAGGCATTGTTAAGGTTCGTGTGGCTTGGACCCTTATGCGTCGTGCCTCCTCTTCTGCCTCGGCTTTGATTTGTCGACGATTAAACCGGTCAATATTGCATGCTTCGTGTGCTAGCCTTTCTTGTTCTGTTTCGCCAACTACCGGTGGCTCGTCATTACTGACAACATTGATCAAGTCCCCTCGCCTTGGTGGGAAAGATAGGAATCGTGGGAACCCCAGGGCGTGGTCTGGGATATCCAGATCGTATTCAACGCCTTCATCGTCATGATGCTGGAGCTCGGTGTGGATGGAGGCATCAGATGTGATGCCGAACAAGGAGCTTGAGCCACCCTCTTGAACTGTGTGGACGGATCCTTCTTGATAATCCTCAATCCGGACCATGTTTGACGAAGTTGCGTAGGCTGTAGGGCTGGGCCTGGTAGTTCTCCATCGAGGCTTCATACTCGGAGAGCTGGAGACCCGTTGCGGAGGCTGGCCGGCGATGAACGGAGCGCCCTTCAAGAGTAGATGTGACCACGAGATCCGTACCGAGTCGTGCAGGATGACTAGCCCGAGCTGGTTGGGTAGATCTGTTGTGGGTAGTGGTTACCTGCTCATTAGGTTGACTTTGAATTGAACTTACTAGAGTGAGGGTTACAGCAAGTTTGGTGCCGACCCGATCGATGGAGTCGAGCAGATCGGTGTTGTCGATCTGCCTCCCTTTATAGCGAGGAAGTGGATGACGGGTTGTCGGCGTGGCTGAAGACGATGCTAGCGTGGCCGGAGCCAGATCCACCATGGTTGGAGCCATAGACGATGCAGGTGAAGCAGTGGTCGACGTAGATTGAATCCGCGCCTCCTCTGGAGTCATGGCGATGAAGTCGTCGGAGTTGGTGGTCCAGGTGATCTGGCCGATGGTGAACGTGAGGCCGTTCGGCGTAGCCGTGGAACCGGGGATGATGACCATCTTGTTCGTCTGGAGAGCAGTACACACACCCCCTACCTAGCGTGCCACTGTCGACGAAATATGGTCGGCAGTCTACCTAGGGGTATGTCCAAGGTAGTAGATTGTTGGCAGACAGATGTGCAAGCTACAAACAAGATGGTGACGCAAGACAGACACGAGGTTTTATCCAGGTTCGGCCGCCATGAAGGTGTAATAGCTATGTCCTGCGTCTAATTGTATTGTTGTATGTCAATGAGAGATGTTTTTTAGAGGGGTCTCCTGTCCAGCCTTATATAGTCCACGGGGACAGGGTTACAGATCTGGAAACTAATCCTAACCAGTTACAATTGCCATAGGTGGCCGGATAAGGATTCATATTCTAACCGACTCAGGATCTTGCTTGATCTCCAAATCTATCTTGATTCCTTGCGCAGGATTCTGAACAGATTAGCCAGGACCACGCGTCGTCTTCTAGTGGGTCCAGACCCCCTGATCCTGGGCTGGCCCAAGCCTAGCCGTAAGGGTATAGGGGTTAATTGTAACACCTCTGGTGTTTTGACCTAATACTAAAATTTGACATGTCATCATGTGCATTGCAAAGCATTCATATAGTATAAAGTTTTGAATGCATTCACTAAATAAGGTTTATTTCATAATGTTGTTATTTCATGTAATGTGTTTCAAAAACCCTAAATATAGATCATGACCACAAGGGTCAAATTTCATGTGATCATGTGAGGTCATGTGTCATTTGACTCAAATAACCCTAATAGGGCCATGTTACTGGTCAAAAATCAAAATTTAAGTAAAAGAAAGACAAATCAAATTTGAATTCATATTCAAATTATAAAGGTCCTTTTTGCCCCTTTTGACTAAATCAAAATCCATGAGGAATTTGGGGTTGGGGCAAAAAGCAAAGTTGGAGATTATTTTATGTAGATCAACTTTGGTATTCAAAGTTTTTCAATGTTTACATATAAAATTTGGAGTAATTTTGAAATGATTCAAATGCTCAAATGCACCCCAAATTCAAATTTCAAAATGGAGGTAGAATTTGAAAATATTTCTAGAAGCAAAGTTGTAGAGTTTGAAAAATTGAACAACTTTCATTTTTGGAGATTTTCAACTTCATTTAGAAAATTTGTGAGTAATTTGAAAAATGGACGCAGTGGCAGTTCTGTAATTATTTCAAAAATCACCTCCACCTCTCTGCTTGCCGCCGGCGCCATGCGGAGGTCACCGCCGATCGGATTTCGCCGCTTTCACGCGCAGTGACACGCCCAAACCTCCGTGGTGAGTTTGCCCGTGTGCTGTCAACACCGCACGCCCTCCTTCTTGCTATAAATAGGAGCACGCCGTTGTCATTTCCGTTTTTCACCTTTTGCTCTGCTCCGCCGCCAGCTTGCTCCGCCGCTCGCCGTAGCCTCCGTCGAGCAGCATCCGCCGTGCCCAGCTACGCCTACGCGATCGTCTCGGTCCTGCGCTTCTTGGCGTCTTGCCTACGCCGCTTGGGTTGGCCGGAGTCGCCCGGCGCAACTGCTTCTTCCCCGAGCCTGGCCAGAGCTCCGCCACCATCGCCTCGACGTGGCTAGGCCGTTCTAGACCATCTCCGCCTTCACCAAGCCCACCGACGTGACCGTGGTGAGCCACTGAACATGAAGTTCACTTCGCTTTTGACTCTACCGCAGTTTTGCCAGGGTTACACCATGAGCCGACGTGCTCAAGCCACCATGGCCGGCGTGGGGTCTTCTTCGGTGTACCTTCTGCCATTCCAAGGACGGGGATGGGTTCGTAGTAAGGTGTAGATCATTTTGGTGAGGTTGGCTTCGCCGGAGCATCACCGTCGGCGCATTTTGCGGCCGGTCAGTGAGGGTAGCGCCGCCGTGTTTGCTTTGAGTCACTGACAGTGGGGTCAGCCTGTCAGTGCGAGTGAGGAAGAAGAACAGTGATGATTTTTATTTTCTGAATTTGTGAATAGTGCCAAAACTTTGGGAATTTGTAGGAAATTCATGATAGCTCCAAAAATTCTAAAATTTTGTGTGTAGCTTCTATACATGTTCTAGTATGATTTAAAAATTTGAAACTTGAAATTTGAATATATTTTTAATGTTCAAATATTCAGTCCATTAATTGAAAAATGCAATTTCCATGATTTTTGTAGGTCACTGTATAATTCCAAAAATTATGAAATTTGTTTTGGTACACTAATTTGTCATGAGGAATCTTACATAAAATTTTTAGGTCATTTGGAACAAGTTCATTTTTGAGCTTAATTTCCAAATTAATTCAAAAATAAATAAAAGCAAACCCTAAGTGTTAGATTAGTGCTTGATCTTGTTTTGGTCATGTTTTATGATCAGTAGGGTTTCAAGATCAGTGTGGTCGGAGAGTTCACTGTAGTGGTCGGAGAGTTCACCGTAGTGGTCGGAGAGTTCACCGTAGTGGTCGGAGAGTTCACCGTAGTGGTCGGAGAGTTCACCATAGTGGTCGGAGAGTTCACCGAAGTGGTTGGAGAGCTCACCGAAGTGGTCGGTGCTGGAGTGGTCACATCCGTTACGAATATGGTTTGGTTAGTTTGGCTTGTAACTGTACCATGGAGGAAAGTTGTATTCAAGGTGTTGTTATATTTCATGCACCATGAAAGCATCATGTTTACATTATCATCATGTTGAAGCATATGCTATTATTTCGTGTAGAACCCGAGAGTGAAACAATTCTAGTTGAACAAGTTCTGGAAGAATCCCCGGTTGTCACAGGATTCGATAATTGTGGTACTGATCCGGAACCTGAGATCATCAACGAAGGCAAGCCCCGGTTTATGCATTAAACCATTACCTTGTTTACTTTGAAAAGTTTATCACCTATGTTACTTATTGCATTAAGTTGATATGTCAAATGTTACCTACTTGATGCATTGCCTACCTTGTTAATTGTTTACCATCCTTGAAGATGTTTTTATTTACAAAGGCGTAGAATGCTTAGTATGCTTTATAGTAGGCTTTCAAAGTAAAAGTTTTGATACAATCAAAGATGGCATACTGGCCAAAGAAAGAAAGAAGATAGAATAAACTAGAGACTAGTCGGGTAACTTATCTTGAATGTTGGGTAATGTTGCCGACTATGTCGCTTAAAGGCCACTTATTGTGGATCTTCTGAATGAGACACTTTGTAGTACTGGTCACATACTCCGGTAAGCCTACTTCGGCTAATCCGATACTAAGACGAATGCCCACGCACTGGGAGTGGCAGAGATGACGGGAGTAGCGTGTACCCTCGTGACTGGAATGTGGCCGGATTTGAGGTGTGCTGTGCTCTCGGGTGGCGTGGAGACGGCTTAAGTATAAGGAGGATCCGGTAGCGAGGTTGATATATGCAAGATTAAGTTCTACATATGTCGTGTGATAAGGAATCCCCAGCTGGGACTTGAATCAATTCGAATTGCCGGTGCTCCGCGGATATGGAGACTCGATTCATTATAGAAGCAATGTAGGACTGGTGAATTACTAAAATATGAGAAAAAGAATGGAATATGGAAATGTATATTTAGTTGAGATAATGAACAACAAGAACTAGTGGTAAAACTTGAAAATAGAATGAAGAATAGTAAGCTTTTGGCAAAGAACTTTTGAATCTTGCTACATCCTTACCTTGCCCAAACCCCTGCATCTCCAAAGTCTTACACCCGTTACGTCGGGTTAGTCTTGTTGAGTACCTTTGTACTCAGGGTTTGTTAACCCTTGTTGCAGGTGAGTCACATGTGCAGGCTTGTTTTGGTCTCTGCTGCATGTCTGTGTTTGAAGTCAATGACGATGAGAGTGATGAATGGCCTTTGGACAAGGCACTAGTTTGTATGATAAATAAAGCTAATGTAATATTATCCCGCTACTATGGTTGTATGACACTTATGGTATTGTAAGTTTGAAAACAACTGGTTTGTAATTATGTTATCTTAAGACTTCCGCTATCTTTTATTCTGGTATATATTTGAATAAACTGTTGTAATCTGCAATGACTGTGATTGGGATCCTGTTTGAAAAGAGAATCGTGGATGATTCGGGTTTCCCGAGGATACCCGACAGACCCTTTTAAGTTGTTGGGAACTCGTGTACGCTATCAAAGGTCTGTTGAGGCAACGATAGATGCATGTGGGCCCGATTTCTTAGGAGGTTCTGCCACATTAATACCCCTATAGTAGGCCTGGACGAAAAACTCGTAACTCGCTAGCTCGCTTGACTCGCTCATTAATGTCTTGTCTCGGTCTCAACTCGTTTAAATTTTTAATTAATAAGCCAGCTCGATATAGTTCGGTGCGAGCCATAATGAGCAAGTTAATTTCATATGAGAGCCATAACGGCCCATATAGCAATATATCTCTCGGCCCAGCCCAATATAGATGAAACCCTAACCAATATATACCATGTCACCCCCAGTAGACTCCACTTCCACCTCCCGAGCCGCCATTTCCCTTTCCCCTGTTGCCTGTTGGGCGTTGGCTGCTGCCTGCTACCTTTTGTCGTGTAACAGCAAATCTGCTAGGCTGCTAGTGACCTGCTGCTGTTTATTTTCTTGGTCTAGTTGTTGCTCATCTATTTTGCTCCAATCTAGAAAACTGTATGGATGAATGGAATTGTTCAATGGATGATGCTGTGTATGGATGAATGGAATTCGTCCGTTAGTGGATCAATCAATGGATTATATTCTCCATCGATGAATTTATCTCTACATTGTTTATTTCATTCATACAAGTCATGTGTTTGCTCTGTACTATATTTATATGCTACGAGCTAGCTTGAGCTCGCTAACGAATCGAGCCGAGATAGTCTTCTGACTCATTTTTATAACGAGCGATAACGAGCAGAGCCCTAGCGAGCCGAGCTGTCTCCATATCCAGCCCTATCTGAAGGGCACAGCTACGCCAGGCTGCCGCCGAGGGGGGCTATGCCCCTGCCTCTTCCACCTCAGGGGGACATGGGCGGCCGTGCTCCGTTGGGGGCTATGGCGTCTGATGATAGGCGCTCGCCCACGATCGACGCCAAGCTCGCGACGCTGCGGGATTATCGCCGCGCTCGTGGCCTCTGCTTCCGCTGCGGTGACCATCGCTGCCCCAAGAAAATTCAGGTTCATGTGCTTCAGGAAGTCTGGGATCTTTGTCATTCTGATGAGTCTGAAGAATGTGGTGATTCAGGGGAATCTGAAGATCAGGTGTTGGCTGTGGAAATATTAGCTGATACTTCTGGATCAGTTTCTGCTCGTGCTATTCTGTTGTCTGGGTCTGTGCAGGGCAAGGCAGTTTCTATCTTAGTAGATTCGGGCAGTTCCTGTTCTTTTCTCAGCGAAACACTGGCTACTCAGTTGTCAGGTGCCTCACAATTGACCAACGCACCTTGGGTCCGTATTGCGGATAGAAGTCTGGTACCTTGTTCTTTGGGCTTTCGTGATCTCAATTGGGAGGTGCAGGGAATTTCATTTCAGTCAAGTTTTCTGGTGATGCCGTTACCATTTTATGACATGATCTTGGGCATGGATTGGCTAGCTTCCTTTAGTCCCCATGCAGATTGATTGGCAGCACAAGTGGTTGATTATTCCATATGGTGACTCTACTGTCAGGCTACAGGGCCAGCTTACTGAACTTCCTACCGGCTCTGTCATTCAGGTCTCAGCAGTCTTTTCTGAGTCCACTCCACAGGCTCCGGTTGAGATCCCTCCAGTGGTTTCTGCTCTGCTCAGCGAGTTTCAGTCGGTGTTTGATCCTCCCTCGGGTTACCCTCCACCCAGGTAGTTTGATCACCCAATTCCACTGGATCCTGGAGCGTCTCCTAAGCAGGTACGGCCATATCGGTACTCACCGGCCGTTAAGGACGAGATTGAGCGGCAGGTTTCGGAAATGTTACAAGCTGGCATTATTCAACCCAGTACAAGCCCATTTTCATCAGCAGTCTTACTTGTGAAGAAAAAGGATGGCAGTTTTCGCTTTTGTGTCGATTTTTGGCATCTCAACGCCATCAAAGAAAAAGCCAAGTATCCAGTACCGGTTATTGAAGAATTACTGGATGAGCTCACCCACTCTTCTTGGTTCACTTGTCTGGATTTGACAGCCGGATACCATCAGATCCGTTTGCAACCTGGTGAGGAACCAAAGACAGCTTTTCAGACACATTCAGGTCAATATGAATTTCGCGTCATGACTTTTGGGCTGACAGGGGCACCGGCCACTTTTTCAGAAATCCATGAACACTACGTTGGCGCCACTGTTGAGAAAAGAGGTTCTGGTATTCTTCGATGATATTCTCATCTATAGCCGTTCTCTTGAAGAGCACATCCAGCTGCTGCGTCAGGTCCTGGAGTTACTACAGAAGGATAAGTGGCAGGTGAAATTATCCAAATGTGTATTTGCACAGCATCAGCTTAAGTACCTGGGCCATGTGATCTCTGAGCAGGGAGTTGCTACTGATCCTAACAAAATCCGAGCAGTGAACCAATGGCCTGTGCCGGCTTCGGTGAAAGAGCTACGGAGCTTTTTGGGTTTAGCGGGGTACTACCATCGGTTTGTCAGGAACTTTGGTCTCATCACTCGGCCTCTGAATGACCTGCTTAAGAAGGGAGCTATTTTCAGTTGGACAACACTACACGATCAAGCCTTCCTAGCATTAAAGCAAGCTCTCACGTCTGGACCTGTTCTGGCATTACCGGACTTCTCCAAGCCTTTTTGTGTCGAAACTGATGCTAGTGGATCGGGTATTGGTGCAGTCTTGACTCAGGCAGGACATCCTTTAGCCTATCTTAGTAAGTCTTTATGCCCTCATTCTCAAGGCTTATCGGCTTATGAAAAAGAGTATTTGGCTATTCTGTTAGCCTTGGAGCACTGGAGGTGTTATCTACAGCATACTGAGTTTACAATCTTGACTGATCATAAGAGCTTGGCACAGTTATCTGAGCAGCGCTTGCATACGCCGTGGCAGCAAAAGGTTTTCACAAAGCTAGTTGGCTTGCAGTATCCCATCATCTATCGTCAGGGTTCAGATAATCGTGCAGCTGATGCCCTGTCTCGCCTCCACCAACTTGAATGCTCGGCTGTTTCTATCGCTCAGCCCCAATGGTTGCTCGAGGTTGCTGATTTTTCTGCTTCTAATGACCAGGCCAAAGAGCTCATCGCTAAACTTGTTGTGGATCCTCAGGTTGTTCCTCATTTCACTTATCGCGATGGCTTACTGCGTTACAAGCAGCGGGTGTGGATTGGTAATAACCCTCAGCTGTAACAGAAAATCATTCAGGCATTACATGGCAGCGCAGTGGGCGGTCACTCGGGAATTCTAGTGACATACCGGCGTTTGAAACAGTTCTTTGCTTGGCCCCAGATGAAGGCCTCAATTCGTTCTTTTGTTCAGGCCTGCATCACCTGTCAGCAAGCCAAGGCCGATCGCTCGCGTTTACCTGGTCTGCTACAGCCACTACCGGTGCTAGATCGCACTTGGAAGATTATCTCCATGGATTTCGTGGAAGGGCTGCCATTATCTGGAGGATTCAATTGCATTTTAGTTGTGGTGGACACCTTTTCCAAATATGCTCATTTCTTGGGGCTCAAACATCCGTTCACTGCTGCCGGCGTGGCTAAGCTCTTTCTGTCACAAGTCTATAAGCTTCACGGTATGCCTTCAGCAATTATATCTGACAGGGATCGTATCTTTACCAGTAACCTATGGCGGGAGCTTTTTCGTTTGGCCAAAGTGGGTCTGTGTATGTCTACTGCCTACCACCCACAGTCTGACGGTCAATCTGAGCGCGCCAATCAGTGCTTGGAAACCTTTTTGAGGTGTTACGTGCATGCCTGCCCTCGATAGTGGAGTTCTTGGCTGGACCTCACCGAGTTTTGGTATAACACATCTCTTCACTCATCCTTGGGTCACTCACCATTTGAGGTTCTCTATGGATTTGCTCCTGAACAATTTGGGCTCCATGCTTCGGATGATCCTCCCATCTCTGATCTGGCTGATTGGTTACGAGATCGTGAACTCATGTCTGAATTGATTCAGCAACATCTGCATAGGGCGAAGCACCAGATGAAAAAGCAGGTGGATGCTCATCATTCTGAACGTACCTTCCAGCTAAATGAATGGTTCTTTCTTAAGCTGCAGCCTTACGTTCAATCGTCAGTGGCTGATCGTGCACATCAGAAATTGGCCTTCAAATTTTTCGGTCCTTTCGCATCATCGAGCGTATTGGATCAGTGGCCTACAGGTTGGAGCTCCCGGCTTCCTCTTCTATTCACCCTGTCTTTCATATGTCACAGCTTAAGAAGTCAGTGGGTGCTCACCATACTATGTCGGACTCTCTTCCGCGGCCAACGATTCGTTGGAGTGTCCCTGAGAAGATTCTTCAGCATCGCACAGTCTTGAAGGGCTCTTCTTATGTTCGTCAAGGTTTGATCCAGTGGTCCAACCTGCCACCATCACTGTCTACTTGGGAAGATCTCGAGTACCTGCGTCAGCAATTCCCTCGCGCTGCTGTCTGGGGACATCCAGGCGCGCAAGGGGGAGGGGATGTTGACGCCTCTGCATCATCACCAGCCACCAGCAGAGCTGTGCCGGACGAGCTACAGGAAGGTGCGGAGGGCAACTCCAGGAAGGAAAGGCCGAGGTGGGCCAAGACCATGAACCCACGGGTGTTTGGGCCAGACTGGGCCAACGTGTGAAGCCCAGCTGAGGAGCGCGTGTGTGAGAGTGCTTTGCTATATAAGCCAGAGAGCTTCTTGTAAGAGGGGTTATGCTATTTCTGTAACAAACTCTCCCAACTCGTGATCCAAGAACTCATCTGTTCCCCGATCTCTGCTCTGCTTCCTGTCCTTTACTCTGATTCCTCTCTTCTCCTACCTTTGCTGCTAACACAGACCATGTTTGGTTCGGTAAGCCATCTGTGACACGAGAGCTGCAGTACATAAAACTAGACTCCCAGTTCAATTTGGCGAATGGCGGTAGACGGATAAGAGGCACTAATAAGAATCGCAGCTGGCGCTTGGTGGGATCTTTATCAATTCTCACATATAGTGATTGGGAATCTGATTTTAAGCGTATCTAAACAGGGTCTCGGTTGAAAGTTTCACTATTGAGATCTTCCTCGCTACAAATAATCCATGAGTCCAACACGGGTCGGTTGAGATTCCTGGACACCAATATAGTCGATGATCAGAGAACGGACATGATCATCTTCGCCTCACCCTGCCCTGCAGGGATGTTAAGATTTAGGACTTAGGAGATTGATAGCGGCGATGTTGGTCACACTTCTGTATGATCTTATCAAAAATTGTGCGAGTAGACATTACCGCATGTCGCTCATGGTGGGGCACATAGGCATATACAATTTTTTTCTCGATGATGCAACGAGAGTTTGACATTGATAAATCACCCTAACTTAGGATCACTAAAAAGGTCCATTTTTACCTCCCTGAAGTAGGTTAGATTATTCTCCTCGAACTTTAAAACCAAACATCTCATCTCTTAACTCTCAAAACCGATCAAATGTCTCTAAATATTCTAAAAATGTCTAAAAACCCATTTTATTGGAAGTGGTCATACAATTTTTGATAAATACATTATAAGGCTTTTCAACCACAAAAAATGTCTCTAAAGATTCTAAAAAATCAATTAAAAACCATAGACATAGATTGGGATACCACAAATTCAAATGAAAATTTAGAGCTCATGAAAATGTCTCTAGAAGCTTTGAAATTTTGATTTAGCTCTAGGAAAATGAGAAAAATCTAGAAAATCATTGAAATACTCTAGCTGATGTCTAAATGTGTTTTGATAACTTTCCACAATAGAAATATAATATGCAACCAGCATAAATGCATTCAACATTAATGTATGTTGCATTCATACTAGTTGCATCTCATATTTTGGTGCGGAAATTTTTAAAAATTGTTTGGACATCAATTAGAATGTTTTAGTAGTTTATCCAAATTTTTTGGATATTTTTTCGTTTTGCTAGAGGTAATTATAACTTTCTGAAGCTTCCAGAGATATTTTTACAAGATCTATATATTATTTTTGGGTTTGTGGTATATCAATATATCTCTAGTTTTTTTTCTCAAAACTTTTAGAAGCTTGGAGATATTTCCATGGTTTAAAAACCTTATCAAGCATTTACCAAATTTTTATTAACTAAAGAAAAGATAGAACTGCCTTCAAAACCACTACAATCCGGGACGGGGACGTGATTTGAACAGTTTTGAGAAATCGGGAGATAAGATTTTTTTTTTCTATTTTGGAGTTTGAGTAGGAAAATCAGACTGCAATGCTAGTTTCTTTAGAAGGTAAATGGACTTTTTCTACAACCACTGAAGAAAAAAGAATGCAGGCCCAAAAGGTCCACCCCGCTTGGGCTGGGCCTGGTGGCAGCGAGGCAAGGCCTGGGCTCACCTGGGTTTTTTTTGTGAAGAAAACAAAATACGCTAGAGAAAAGATACAGCAATTTGCAAGGTGGGTAGATCGTATAATGTTGCTGCCCTCTTATTTGGATGATCTTGTCTTCATTTTTCATTCACTTCTAATCATGTTTTTTTTTTAAAGTACACGCCATATATAGCAACAACTTGCAGGCAGCAGGCTGCTTTTCTGCTCCGGGTCCACGAGCATCTCCTCCTCGGCTCCACCTGCTCGTGGCGGACTCGCATGCTGCCAGCGGAAATGGAGTGGGATATGTGCGTCATTACGCGTTCAATCAATGGTATAAAATGGTTCAGGTGCATTGGGTGCTTAGTTCCCGGCCACAGCAGGCCACGCCACGAGCCATAGATATCGAAGTGACTGTTTGGTTGATATATATCGAAGTGACTGTTTGGTTGATGAATATGCGTATAGAGATTCAGATGGAATCTCGCCACAACATGTGGCGGCTATTTTTTGCACCACACTTGTGGCATCGCCGTAAGCTCAGCGTGCACTGGCGGGCAATTAAACAGCCCCTGATGCTTCTAGTTCTTGATTATTTGTTGCAAATTTACAATATAATTTGATGTTACCTGACCTATATATATGCATTGACTTATCCATCCTTTACTAACACCAAACGGATCGTAAATTTGTTTCTGCCATCTCAACAAAATACAACAACAAATCTTATTGGGCCAAAATTTTGAACAAATGCACTGCTGGGTGCTGGCTGGCTCTCTCAGTCTGGTGGTTGTCCGTTGTCCCTGGCCGGCCATGCTACATGGATAGACGATCGGCGTGCCGTGCCGTGCTGGAGCAGGCGCTGTGTGGTTGATTTTGGACATCGTCCGACAAAGACCCTACTAGTTCGCGGAGGTGTACCGTGTCCTACATGACATGCTGCCTCACGTGTGGGTGTGGGTGTGGGCGTGGGCGTGGGCGTGTGGCACGCCTAAGGTACACGCGCACGAGCCGTCCGAGACTTTGCATTGACGACGAAAGCCGAACCAAATGGATGGATTAGTCGTTACGTTCTCGTTGCTAATTGGACGATTGATTAGTGCGTGCGTCCGTGACTGACCCGCACCCTTGGAGTCAACCCTTGGATTGGGTTGTGTTGGCTCGGATGGGATGGATGAAATGAAAGATGAGCTGCCTCTGCCTGCATTCTCAGTCCCACCCCACGCATGGCGTGACGCGCCCGGCCGGCCGGCCGCGCCTTTTCCTTCCACCCATCTCTTTTCCTTCCTTAATTCTACTCCAATTAAAGCAACACAAGCGGCTGATCCATCGATTGATTGATCCAGCAAAAAGCTGCTTCTGATCCACCATCGATTCGTTCGGGACACATACCATATATCCAATAAAGCAACAAGCTGGATCCATCGATTGATCGAGCAGGAAAGCAAGGGGAAATAGGAAAAAGATGCAGCGGCAGCAGGATGATGACACGGTGCACGCCGCAGCCATCGTCTTGGCCGCCGCCGCGAGATCCACCAGCACAGGCCTCCTGCGCCACCAGCAGCTGCTCGACGATGACGACCACGCCAGCTGCGCCGCCGCGGTACGTTATATACTAGTACCTGCTTTCGCCTTACCTGTGTTGGTCACGCTACCTGCTTTCTTTCAGAATTTCTGAAGCATCGATTGAGTTTCACAACTCAAAATCATATCAATTCTGATGGAGTTGTTTGCTTGCCTTCATGCTTTGGGTCTTGGAATGGCATGTGCAGAAGAAGACGAGATGGTGGTCGCGTCTGAAGGCGAAGCTCAAGTGGTTCCGGCCGCACGGGCACCCGCAGCGCATCGCCGACGCGTCGCGGTCGCCGGAGCCGGGCGCGCCCTGCGCCGAGCAGGCGGCGGGCAGCTCCAGCATCCACTACTATGCGCGCCACGCGGCCCAGCCTGCGCTGGCCTTCGTGGCGCCGCCGTCGTCGCCCGCCTCGTCCGTGCTCACCTCGGAGTCGCCGTCGCCCGTGGTGCTCCTCAACGCCAACAACGCCAGCAGCAGCTACAGCTCGCCCACGGCCTCCATCTTCGCCATCGGCCCCTACGCCAGGGAACCGCAGCAGCTGGTGTCGCCGCCGGCCTTCTCCGCGTCCGCGGGCCTCACCGAGCCGTCCACCGCGCCGGTCACGCCCCCGCCCGAGTCCGGCCTCCACCTGCCGGCCACCACGCCGTCGTCGCCGGAGGTCCCCTTCGCCCGCTTCCTATGGTCTTCCGCTGCCACAGACCAGCAGCCGCACTGCTCGGGAGGCGGCATGGTCACCGAGGGCTTCCTCCACGCCTACCAGCTGCAGCCGGGGAGCCCCGTCCTCGTGTCCCCCGGATCGACCTCGTCGTCGCCGCCACCATGGAACATGCAGCAGCAGCAGCACTGGGTGCCAACGCACAGTGATGGTGGGCGCGTCCCCATCAAGGACGAATCAAATGATGATGAGGTGGCCACTGGCGGGGGCGAGTTTGTGTTCGGCAGTAACGCGGATGCGGCGGCCGGCGAGCGGTTTGCCGGTGGTGAGGTCGGCGCCGGTGGAGACGCGACTGAGCAATGGCCTTTCCTCCTTGCTCATACTCATAGTCATAGTTGATTGACTCTACTCCTTACAGACCGAGGATCAACGGTCCATACATTGCAGACTGATTATTGACTGAATTTACTAGATTTACATGCTGCCGGCCTGCCCATGACTAAATTCGGCAGATATGATGATGTCCTCGCCGGCGGCGCCCTGCATCTGCATGGGCGGAAGCAGAGGGGGCACTGCCCACTGGCTGCCGTCGATGTAGGAGACGTCCATGAATGGCGCGGCCTGGCGCTGGTCCAGCTGCCTCGCGTACGCCACCCTCTGCGCGGAGCCACCGCTGGCGCCGGGGCCCGTGCAGTCGTACTCCCCGAAGAACACCGACTGCTGCCTGGCGGGGTCGTTCCAGTCGTCCCATCCCCCGGGCGCAACGACGGCAGAGAGGTACGTCCTGGCGAAGACGACGGTGGCGTAGGGGCCCCACGCCCTGCCCAGCCACACCTGCCCCGTGCCCACGACGGTGCAGCCCACGAACGCGAAGCCCGTCCTCTCGGCGGGCGACGCGCGGCCGTGCGCCGTGACGCTCCCCGTGACGGTGCCGTCCGCGGCGGCGTTGGCGACGGAGCTGATGGTGCAGCCGAGGTAGAGGGAGCGCGCGTTGCCGAAGATGAAGTCGATGGAGCCCTCGACGTAGCAGCCCCGGAACAAGTGGCGGCCCTGCTCGTCCAGCAGCGTGTCCTGCGAGCTGTAGAAGCCGCACCAGTAGAAGGCCGCCTGGTCGCCCGCGACGCGCAGCGCCACCGCCTGGCCGCCCGCGCCCCCCGGGTCGGCGGGGGCAGCCGTGTTCTGGACGCTGACGTTGTAGGCCACGAAGTTGGCGGCGAGGACGGCGACGGTGGCGCTGGAGAAGGTGCCGCCGCTGGAGTTGGCGGTGTCGTTCCAGACGACGGTCGTGTTGAGGTTGCCGCGGCCCTGCAGCGTGACGCCCGTCTTGTTGCTCCACACCACCACCTTCTCCGCGTACACGCCCGCGTCGACGGCGATCAGCGTGCGCGCCGCGGCGTAGTCGGACACGGCGTCCACGGCCTTCTGCAGGCTGGTGAAGTTGGCGCAGCCCTTGCGGTCGACGGTGAGGACCAGGGTGGCGTTGTGCAGGGACGCCATCTTGGCAACCCACCTTGCCTGGTCGTCGCACGCCCGGCGCCGGTGGTGGTGCCGCCCCTCTTCCGCTTCCGCTTCCGCCCCGGGGGAGGTGTAGGGAGAAGAAGCAGGATGCTGGAGGTAGAACGATGATCTGGAGGCGAGCAGGACGGCGAGAAGCGCAGAGCAGATGGCCGATGCTGCCCATAACACCAACGGCGCCTTATTAGCACCAGCTCTGCCTGTGCTTCTTGCTGTACGACGCAAAAGCCTCCTCATCGTCCTTTCCGTTCTTCAGTTTCAGTACACTGGAAATTAGCTGCTGAGCAGATCGAGCTTGTGTTCTTCTCGATCCTACTTGTGGTACTAGTAGGTGTTATCCATCATCAGTGGATTTAGGCTGCACTCCCTTGCGGCTTGTGCTCGTGATGATAAGCCATCAGCCATGCGTAACGTAATGTGAGTGCAAAGCAAAAACATATTGTGATTGTCGAGTATTCTAGTCTGGTAGACATATAAAGGCATGATGGATGGAAGAGGGGATGTTGGGCATTGCCGATTTTCCATCATGAACCATCTTAGAACAGAAGACATAAATATAACAGGTTTTACACGGCCAAGATCCTTGGAATTGAATTCATTTTAATAATTATAATTTAGACATAGATTAATTTAGTTAATAGGGTTGCATATGAAATATATTTGTATATTCCTAATCTTGTTCGTTTGAACTTATCAGCTTCAGCCGGCTTATCAGCCGTATAAACCATCAGCCGAACATCCCGTTGAAAAACGTGCTATAAGTTGGAGAGTAGAAAAATAGCATAGTATTCTATAGAATCAATTTCCATCTTCCACCCTATGATCGGGTTTGAGATAGACTTATATGTGAGCTTGAAAAAGTTATAGAATGTCAAATTCTAAGCAAAATAGTTTAATCCAATAAATAGATTCCAATTCTTCCAAATTGAGGGGATACAAACGGCCCAAAATTACTCATCTTTTTATATCTCTTTGTTTATTTTATAACGCTGCCTTTTTATAGGTACTCTATAATCTATATTCAATTATGATAAACTTATCAATTACCCTGAGGTAGTGTTTGTTTCGGGAAACTGTAACGTGACTTCGTTACAGAGGGTAACGGATCCCTTTGGTACTTGTTTGTTTGAGCCCTCCTGCAATCAGGTTCCATCGTTATCAGATACCGCTCTATACAAAGCTGTTGTCACACTCTCCCCCGCGTAATTAGATCGCTTGTTTCCAACTTTCTCCAATACCGTTACATCAAGTGAAACAAAGTCCGTCTTCCGATATTTTGTTAACGGCATATTCCAGTTACATTTGTCGTCCCGTTAGCATTCCTGATCCAAACAGCACATAAGTGTTTTTGTATTGGTATCTCTATAGTTTTTCTCACTCTGTATGGCATCTACATGTGTCTTTAATATATGTTTAGTTGAAACCTTATGTTAATTATTATGGCTCTTGCTGTAACAGGTCTTATGACATCACAAATCTAAATTTTAATTTAAAATTCGATCTTATTAGCTGTTATAAAAATTTTAATCCACATATTAAGCCAAAATCATTGTTTAAGCCTACATCATGGCACTAAAGATTAGTTGTATAGCACATTTTTTTAAGTAAGGGCAGAAGCTCTGCCATTCAATGACGAAGCCAGCGGTGAGGCTAGGGGGGCTCTAGCCCCCCCTACCGATCCTGGGCATGTGGAGCTCATCTAAGCCCTCCTTTAAAATTTTATGCATATATGTATTAGGTAGGAGGGACTAAGGTTAAGAGAGATAAAAAAATCTCTATTCTTTTGTTCAGCCTCTCCTAAATTTTTTTCTGGCTTCGTCACTGCTGCCATTCATTAAGAGGATAAAAATGAGTTATATGTATAGAGTGGCACCAGGACCAAAAGGGGCAAGCAAACACAGAGCCAAACCGTGGAGGCAAAATGTACACATGGGGGCTTTAGCCTAGCAGTAGAGCCTAATGACTAGGTGTTGTGAAAGCCCTTCTATATTGCACTAGATCATCTTTGGCTCGCCCGGAGTGCTGTGGAGTAATTATTGTTAAAAATTCGGCGATTACATTCCTTCCACAAATTTCACATGATATGAAGTGAGATCTAGGAGGAGCCATCGGTTCTAACCTCAAGGGAACAACAATATTTAAGCCTAATAGTCTTTTTTTTTTGAAAGATCCAGATTGGTTGCCGGCTTGTATTAGGGCCCGTTTAGTTCCCAAAAAATTTTGCACAGTATCCATCACATCGAATCTTGCGGCACATGCATGTAATACTAAATGTAGACAAAAAAAAACTAATTGCACAGTTGGGTGAGAAATCGCGAGACGAAACTTTCGAACCTAATTAGTCCATAATTAGACACTAATTGTCAAATACAAACGAAAGTGCCACAATAGCCAAAACCTAAAAATTTTTGGATCTAAACGTGGCCTTAGTATAAGAAGGGTAGCAGTTACACGTGCAAGTTGTGCTACAGCACTGATTTCAGCAGGTTGTGAGAACAACAGAGAAAATGAAACAAAGTAATTACTCCCTAAAGTTCGCTGCAACTAGGTGGTCTAAGACTTTTGCACCCACTGACTTCCATAAAGCAATTTCATCCCGTATTCTGTAGACAATATAAGCCACTGGCCTCTATTCGCGATCAAAGATCTGGTCATTTCGCTCTTTCCAGATTTCCCAAACTGTAATTACTGCAATCAGATGGTCTGATTTCCTATGTTCCAAAGCCAGCTCTGTAGATCATCCGTGCAAGCCCAATTTTCAGGGTCTAGCTTCCTCCCTTTGCACCAGCCACTGATTTTCTTCCAGATCTTCCTGAAGAATGGGCATTCAACTACCAAGTGGATGGAGGTCTCAAGATTTCTCATGCAAAGTGGGCAGAAATAGTTGTTTGGCCATCCTCTGAGAAGGAGACAGTCTGCAGTCCACAGTCTATTTTCAAGTAGCAGCTAAAGGAAGAACTTGCATCGTGACGGTGCCCAAATGTTCCATACAAGTTCAGGCAGCAGAGATTTTTCTCCACCCGAGGTAATTTGGAAAAAAGTAAAAATAAATAAATTTCAAAATCTGAAAACTTAAAAAGATTTTCCGTGCACTAAATGGATTTAAATAAAAAATCATCAACTACAAAGTTGTAGATATTTTCGACTACTATAACGGACCAAATTGTCAACCGCCGCTAGAAATTAATTTCTAGAGATGGTTAGAATTCCAAGCCACCTCTAGAAATGGAGGCATTGGCAAGTTGAACTGCCTCTAAAAATGATATATTTAGAGGCGGTTCTACATGCTAGTTATCACTGAAAATAGAGAGCTATCTCTAATTAAAAAGGGAGATACCTCTAAAAACGGTTTATATAGTTGTGAGGTGCATAGTCCATGCACCATAGCTGGATCGAAAAGATATGAAGTCACAAAAAAAAAGATATGCCTCGAACACCAGGACCGCGCGATGACTTGATGCACTTGGGCTTGACAACACGAAGCACCCGCGCGATGACTTGATGCACTTGGGCTTGACAACACGAAGCACCCAAATGCCAAAGCTCTTGGACTCGGGCTAAAATCATTTGGGCAAGAGAACAAGAGCAGACGAAAGAGTGCGAGCAAGACGAAAATGATTGGGGGAAGGGGGAGTACTGTTCTCACTATAGCTCAGGATAGGGTATTTAGATTTGTGATGATCACATTGAGCATGTATGCGTAGGGTTTTGGGTCTGGAAAATTTTGGGTTTATTTTCTAATTTTTGGAATTTCCAAATATTCATTTCAGTTAAAAAACAATTCGAATAAAATCAATTTTAATTCTTGGAAAATATTTTGAAACTTCCAGAAAACCAAAGAAAATCCTATAAGATATACTATAGGACATGATGAATCAAATAAAATATTTTAAGATCATGAAAAGATTTTTAGAGCAATTAAAAGTTTGGACTTTGCCCAAGAAAGATGGTAAAAACTTGTAGAAAAATCTGAAAAAATCCTAGAAAGATGAGACATGTTTAAACGCATTTCAAACCCTAAACCCTAAACTAAAACTTCTAACTATACTTTCTATATTTTCTACTACGCAATCAACATGCTAGATCAAGTAGTACTGACTAGCCAATGCCCATGCATTGGTACGGGTAAAAAAACTATGTTAATTCAATTTATTGCTCCAATAAGAAGGGTTTTCAAAACGACGTTGATGTCAATAATAAAGTTAAAGCGACACATGATCTATTAATTTGCATCACTGGTATAAGTGGAAATGAAATATTAATCAAACTATATAAGGCATGTACATCAACAAAATACAGCATTGAGTTCCTCCGGTCCAGGTAATGCTCAACCCTAAAATGGGACGCTGCATACCATAAAAAAATGAGTATATGCAACCAGTGGCGAAGCTAGAGCAAATTAGAGAGGTACACTTGCCTTGTGGGTGCATACTGCATAGATATATTTCATGGGGGTGCATATATGGTGAAATCTTAACTAACCTCACTGTTTTTTTGTTTTTTGGGGGGGTGCATTTGCACCCGCAACTTACTACTTACCTTCGCCCCTGTATGCAACTAACTGCATATCAAATTTTCTCAAATCTAGAAACTTGAATGAAATTATGTACTTGTTTAAGTGCCAATATCGGGACTAACATACTCCATCCGTTCCAAATTATAAGTCGTTTTGAATTTTTTTTGGTATATCTATTTTGCTATGCATCTAGATATAATAATATGTCTAGATAGATAGCAAAATGGATGAACAAAAAAAGTCAAAACGACTTATAATTTGAAACAGAGGGAGTAATATTTCTATATTAGTGATTTATACACAATAACTTTTGTTTTCAGAACGTATTAATAGTGTGGATACAGAACAATTTATAGTGCACCATTACTGGGGTCGTTGGCATGCAAGGAACCAGAATTCACTAAGCGACTTGAATGTAGTAGGTCAGTTTCAGACAAAATCTTGTGATTAGAGTTTCCTTGGAATGGAAGACTGCCCATCAGTAGAACATGCAGAAGCACCCCCAGCAGCCCTTATATCTATATACCTTTTGTGAGTAATTTCCTAGTAGAACCTCAGGTGCCACATATGCAGTACTGCCAGCAACACCAATCAATTTCTGACCTGCTCAAGGTGACGAACATATTAGTGAGCATCAAACCTGCAGCTAGTGGAGTCAAAGAGATGATTCAAGAGCATCATCTAGTATTGACCTAGATGGCTGATGCAACTCTAGCTAGAGAACACCACCTCAAGTAAATACATTTCAATAAAGATCTATAGATATTAATTTAACATAGCAGCCAGCATGGCTAAGTTAGCCTAAAGTTCTCCAAATCAAAGAGTAATCTGAGACAGTAAAATTCAATGAAGTAAAAACAAGTCATATAAGTTACCTCAAGAACTCATGTAGTCACCATGAGAGTGCAAACATTGCCATCGATATTCACTTTGTGATGTCGAACTTGCTCAAGCAGCCGGTGAATACATTCAGACTCAGCTGGGTGGACAGCATCACTTTCAGCAGCTTCTATAAGAAAATAACATCGGCAGCTTCTCCTCCGCGGCAGCTCAAGCAGCTTCGAATTGCAAATCTATAAGAAAAAAAATAACATCGACAACTTCTCCTCCGCGGTCTTCTCATACTGTAATATTTGTGGCCATGTAAGTGCAATCAAGTTCTAATTGTGGGTTTTGGTGATAATGACCACGCAATTAGAGGACTAATGAGATTTATCGAGATGATAAGCAGGGAATTAATATTTGAGGATGTTATACGAAACGGAGGATACCCCAATTACGATTGTTGAAGGATTCAAACTCAAAGGAAATTTAAATTCTTTTATATTTCGAATTTGAGTATAGAAAAAGCCGTACTATAAAGGGGGGCACATTGCTTAAGCTAAAGTGTGCAACCAAATGCTCAATCTAACACTTACATTTTCAGTTACTCAACCAAGACAACCAGCACTTCATTATTTACCCTTGCTGTCTTGCCTGGTGCGGCAGTGCCGCACCTGAAGAGAGGCACTGCCGCTAACAGGGGCGAAGCCAGAGATTTTGGCCACCGGGGTCAGCTTGTAATAATCATACTTATATATGTCATTTCTCTTCTGTAAAATAGCAATGTTGTAATGGAATTTTCAGGAAGCCATCGGGGTCATCGGACCCCGATAACTAGCTGTAGATCCACCCCTGGCCGCTAAACGGCAATGCCGCACTTAAGCCGCGGCACTGTAGATCCACCCCTTGAGCTCCCAAGCTTCTACATTGATTTTCCCATCAATCCTTGAGAGAAAAAGTTGTCAAACTCGATTAGAGAGCAGATCCACTGATTCCCAAACTCTAAAGAGCATTTGGTTCACGTTTTGGACGATGGTTGTATTTGTTACTCTTGGAGCTTGGCTCCTAGCCGGCTAGAGCGTCGCCCGTAGAGCTTGCCAACTTGTGTGGCAGCCCCGGGAGGTTTGTAACCAACTCCTGCAGCTAGTAAACTCACCCCTCATCTCAAGAGTTAACTCTCTTGACTTGAGAACGAAGAAGGGTTAGAAAGCCCTAAGCCTTAGTGGCTAACCTCAACAACGTGGACTTAAGCAAGCCTTAGTGGTAAGTTGAACCACAGGATAAATCATTGTGTCACCTTGTGCTTGCTTTACATGCTTGTGATTCATATTGTTGTTGAGGTAATTTCTAGGGTTTGTGGCGGATCTAATTGTGTGTGGTGTTCCTACCACTTCCTGCTGTCGATCTGTATTCTACACACCTACAGGGACCTCAGTAAATTCTTGAATTCAAGTTTCCTTTCACTGATTTTGAATTATATCTCGAAGTTGTCTGCAGGTGCGGCAGTGCCGCTATTCTAGCTCGGCAATGCCGCGGGTTGAATTTGACAAAAGTTCAAGTTTTGTTTTAACTACCCTATTTAACCCCCCCCCCCCCCCCCCCCCCCCCCCCCTCTAGGCTAACCAGGGATCCTATAGGCCAACTCTGTCTCTATGCCGAAGCAATTATCAGTTTCTCACATTTAGTCTTAGTGACAATCTCTGATTTGCTAATGGCACTTGTTCGAATGTTATTTGGTGACCTGATCATGAAAGTAAGAAAAATGGACTGATGTATAGTTAATTAGTTCAACACAGAGAAACAAAGAAAAATCAATCCTAACATGGCCAAAGCAGTAAGGCCTCAACCATACAAAAGAAACTGCCACTTTCTCTTTCTAAAAATGTAATCATGCTTGTTGGAACCCATGTATGTAATGATCTGTTACTGAAATGAACTGCCCCTCATATGTATCTAATGATCTATTACTAAAGACAAGTCCATTTAGAAAGTTTCAGTTTAGAAGATTTTATGAATAATACAATGTGTTTACCATATTAAGAGGTGGCTCGTTGTCATGAAATACTGCATCGTTATTCTTCCATGGGCAGAATCAATTGCATCAATGCTTGACTTGCCCTGCATACTTGCTTATCAGAAAGTTCTCAGCAGCTCGAAATTCATCTTCAGATGCTTCCCTGCTGATTCCGAGACGCTTATATGGATACATCACATGGATTCTGGAAAAGATAACTGAAATAAAATCAAGCAGTCAAAACCGGTGCTCAAGGATTATTATAACAACTGTTACAAAACAACAAAATCAAAAGGTCAAGCATAGGTACATGTGATCTATAGAACAAAGTGGGGACAAAAAAGGTGATATTGATTATGCAAAATTACTGGCATCAAACATACATGAATGTCAAGTGCAGCGCACTTGGCAGTGACAACACTCAATGTTTATGTAACATTAATTATTCTGGAAAACAAGTTACTAATTTGATGTTCTTTATAGAAAACCATACCTCAGGTTTATTAAAATTCAATATGAAAGAAGTGACACGTCATCTCATGTATATAAACTAATTATGTAAGATTCTCTTGTCATAGACAGTTGCTCTTGAAGCCAATAACTTCAACTTGGGATGGAAATTTGGATAGATAGTTTGTATCTTTTCTGGGGTGACAATATTTTGTAAAACAATTGAAAAGATAGTGTGCCGCTAGAGGCGAAACTTCAGACAACTGGCAAATTCATCAGAAACTGAAAGATGATATATTCTGACCAAGTAACCATCAAACAATCATTTTATTCAGCTTCAGTACTCACAACACATTTAGGAAAACACAAGGGAAGATAACAAGACAATCTGGACAGATTCCTTGATCTTGTGCAAAAAATATATTCTTCACAACTGTGTGTATCTTAACCAGAAACTGTATGCGTTCAAAAATTGGCCAAGAAAGATTGCTGGCAAAACTAAATAGTGAGTTAGTGACTTGTGTTTGAGAAGTCTTCATGCACCTTTTAGCAATCAATTGCTTCTCCTCTTTGTCACACTGATCCTAGAGCAGGCCGCGGAGCCCGCGGTGCACAGCGGCATAGAAATGGAAGACGAGAGTCAGTGGCGTCTCGTAGATTTCGACGAACATCCAGCCCCCCTCCTTCAACACCACGATGTGGACGCGGTCCTTGCCAGCCTTCCCCAACAACCACTGTAGCCCGGCAGAGTTGGTGACGCAGGAGGCCGCGGCGTCCAGCGAGCCGAGATCCATCGAATCCTAAAAATTACCTGCCCATGCGAGAAGAGGCCTGACATGGCGTCGTCGGGGAGAGGGCCAGACATGAGCGTGGTGTCGAGGGGGCCAGGATGAATATGGGCCCGGAGAGGAACCCGCTCCCCGGCAGGTGGCGGTGGCGCAGATGGGCCCTGATGGAAAGCTCGTACCTGTTGCAGCAGCCACCACGGCGAACGACATCGAGCTCTTAAACACGAACGAGGCAACCTCAGCCGCCGAGGCCACAGACTTGTCCGGCCAGCAGGAGGAGAACGGAAGGCTGAATGCGGCACGGCGGCAGTGGGATGCGTGGTGGAGGAGGGCGGCGGCTGGACGCGGTGGGCAGCAGCCACGCGGAGGGGCGGGGAAGCAGCGGCGGCAGGGCGGAGTAGGGGCGGGGCGGCGGCGCGGTAGGGAAAGAGGAAGGGAAGCGGTGGCTTCGGCTAAATGCATAGAGGGACAAAAGAAACGGGCGGTAAGCTTACACCGCACAAGAATAGAATTTCTACGATAAAGTCAAATAGGTTATGCATTAATAATAAAAAAAAACTAATTACTGTATGAGTAAATTAAAAAAATGGCTAAAAAATCTCACAGCTAACACGGCGGCTGTACTATTAACTTTGCTTTCAGAGAGTCGAGTGGGTTTGGAGGACAGGGAGACAGGGAGTGGAGTCGAGTGGGGGCGGGGGGTCGGGAGACAGGGAGTGAGAGGTACGTTGATTGACAGTTGACGCCTCTTTGATCCTTTTAGGAGTAGACATTAGGCAATTTGGCAGACGATCAACTGGGTGTCTGACAGGTATATATGCAGACTACCTCTATGCACCAATGCGATTGTACCGTCGGTGGGCCCAACTTAAAAGTTTTAATATAATATAAGTAGTGCATTATTGATAACTGTTGGAGAAAAGAAAATAAATCCTCTCCCTCCTCTCTTTTAGATTTTAGATTAAAGTTAGTTTAAAAAAGTTTTAGATAAAGTTGAAATAATCATTTGATTTGAGAAGTGTTTTTTTTACGATACGCCTATTTCCCGGACGTCCGGAGCCATGAGTCCGGACCCACCTCCAAAAACGACACCCACGTACATAAAAACAGCACCAGCATGCATGCGCGCGTCTCCATCCGCGACCTATCTCCTCCACACCCCCATCCCGCTATGCAGCACCGCGCCCCGTTTCAAGCTGCACGCGGGGCCGCGCGGCTCGAGCGACAAGAGGGGAAGGGTACGCGGCGTCTTCGATTCGGAAGGACCCGGCCGCGGCATCGTATGGATGCCCTGACAGCTTCAGGAGAGACGATGCAGCAGAAGGTGGGGATGACATATGCAACACCTGATCTACTTTTGAAACATCCAAATACAATAGTTGTAACATACGTCTGAAGGTAGTTGAAACACTTAAAACATACTTCTGAAACACTTGAAAAAAAACACCTGAAAACACATTTGAAAACCATGGCAACCATACACAACATCCAAATAAACACACATGCAACATCCAGATAAACACACTTGCAACGTACGTCCGGAAAACACAGATGAAACATACCTTTGAAATATCTGAAATACTTGAAATATACACTTGCAACATGCTTCTGAAACAATTGCAACATATGCGACATGTGCAACATCCCCGATCTACTTTGCAACATCCATATAAAACAATGCAACATACATCTAAAACGCCTGAAACAATTGAAAACATACATATGCAACATAGAGGAGGGAAGGCTGCGCCGGTCGATTTTGGCCGCCGAGGGTCGGCGGCGACGGCCAGTGGCGGCTGCTCCGGAGCCTGGCCATCGCCGGTGGTGGCAACGAGGACCGCCGCGACGGCGCAGGAGCGCCTTCACCCCACGGTCTCTACTCCGTGGTGCTCGCCGCGATGTGGCCACCGCTTCCACGTCAAGTGCCGGGTTGGGGGAAGGGGCCGCCGGGGTGAGGAGGAGGACGCCAAGGTGGGGAAAGGAGCTGCCGGGGTGAGGCAAGAGGACGCCAGGGGTGGGTGAAGGAGCCGCCGCTGGTGCGTCGTCGGGTGTGGAGCAGGACGCGAAGGGATAATAATGGAGAGGGGCGCGAGCGCTGCGGAGTGAGCGAGGCGTCCGTCCGGGCGTCTTAAAACAGCTAGAAATGCTCTTATTAATTATGTTTTTCCTTTTTTTTACTGGCATTTGTGGGCGTGCCGGGGCGCTTGATGTTTGTTAGAGTAGGAGGTGATGGACCTGAAACTAAAAGCCACACACCGCTGCTGTCGAAGGAGGGTTAACCTGAACTGAGTCTGCACGAGCAACATTTATTGGTTCCGAGCCTGAACCGTAGGCGGTAACCGAACAGGTACTCAAACATGTCCAGGAACGACCAGACCAAGTAACCACGCACGCTTGATCCCTTCCTGGGTGCAGAAAGCAGAGTAAATTTCAGAACAAGGATGCCATCATTTTCAGAAACTGCCTAACATAGGCATGATTAAAACTTCAGAAAAGCAGAATGCAGACTTGACTGAATAGTATTGGTAGTTTGGTACATGATGGATTGAAGTGTGGCTTCGATGGAATTCTGCAAGAACTGCGACCTGAACTCGTTGTCATAGCTGTTTCCACCTGACGGATCAGGCCGGTCGGCAGCTCCTGATTTTTTTTGAACAAGGGGCATGCACAAGATGACTACTATACTTCATGATGAGCATCTGCTGCAAAATATTGTTCATTTCTTGTGAGAGAAATTCAAGACAGAATTCTGGCCAAGTTACCATTTTCATGAATCAAGACTGCTGGGTTCTTGTATTTCACTCGGCGATGCTTTAGCAATTTCTTCAGAGCCCAGGGTTTCGATGTCTTAAAATCAATTGTCAACTTGATCGGGAACTGGTTGCCTGACATCAGGAGTCGTACAGAAAAGCTCAGCTCATCCATGGCTCCTACTGTACTTTGAAGCATTGTAAAAGTATAAAAACTCTTAGGGCCCTTACTGTCATATTTCACAGCTGCATCACCCACGTAATCTCAGTTTCTGTTTCAGCCGCTTAAGATCAGCTCTCACATGGACGGCAATGTAGTGGTTAACTCCAACAAAATCGAATGACCCCTTTACTTTTTTTCCCTTTTTCAGTGAAAGATGGTAGCCTTGACCCGATCCGTCAGTGGAGGGTAGTTACCACTATAGGATGGATGAACCTGAAACATAAACAGACGTTTTACATGTAGTTTCACAGTAAGTTGTCTGCATGATACCTGAGGATAGAGTGGAACTAACCATCCAATGTGGAATTCCTTCATCCTTTCAGCTACTGCTGCATCATCCGGAGTCTGTGGCTCAAACCACCAACCAAGCAAGGTCAGTCCAATTTGTCCTCCTTGCTCAGCCTGGTCAGCAAGCAAAATATACAGCAAAACATCATGTCTGTGAGAATGACTCATCCAGCAATGTCAGTTTTGCTTTGAAAAGAGATGGCAACATATTAAACCTGGTACTTCTCTCTATACAAGGACACTGCTGAGGCATGTGCAGATGGTGACTGGTGCGCTGCTATGTGCTATAAGGGAAGCTGAATGGCAATGAGCACCTCTGGTGGCAGAATTCCTTCGTCATATCTACCAACCATTTCAATGTTAGGTTCATTGACAGTGCTCCAGTACTTCACCCTGTTGCCAAAGTTCTTAAAGCACACATCTGCGTATGCAGTGGAGTCCTCTCTACACAAAGCCACAAAATGCAAAAGTAAATGACCCTTCATCTCTTTGTAGATGTGGTTGCAGTAGGGTTAAGGGTTAGGAGGTACTGACGCGTACATGAATTTATGACTAACCATCCCATTGTATTCATCTTGAACTGCTTGAGGAAAATCGAAATGATAAATCGTCACTCCCTCCGTCCCAAAATAGATGTTACTTTTGACTTTTAGATATCATGTTTGACCATTTCTCTTATACAGTTTTATTTTAGAAATAATAAAATAAATAAGTTATTATTGTTAAAATATCTCTAATGATAAAATAAGTCATAACAAAGTAAATAATATTTATACAAAAATTTTGAATAAGATGAATAGTCAAACAAGATGTCTAAATGTAAAAATTGTTATGTATTTTGGGATGGAGGGTGTACATGAGGTTGTATTCCTACATTAAGAGCAAAAAAGAAAAAGATGCATCACACATATTTGCACAGTTGGAGACTCAAGTACCAAATCAGATTGAAAAAGATCAAAGAAAAGATCAGTAATAATTCGGATATCTAAAATTGGCCACGTCAACATCCACAACTTTGTTCAAGCTAAACTACCGAGCAAGAGAGCTGGGATCAATAATCCGAATTCTAGATTGAAGCTACTGTCCATGAACAACAACGAATTCACATACATCTATCTAGATCGACACTACATGAATCATAACAATACAATACAACCTAAGCGTGCACATCCATGAGGAACAAGCAAATCAAGCCACGAAAAGAAGCGTGCACAGTCACCCAGCTAGATGGCACTATAGATGGTCGCCTGTCCTCTTGTGCGTCGCTATGCGACGCCAATCTAAAGGAACGGTGAAATCCTTGGTCTCCTGCCCCATGCGACGCCGCATGAGATATAGGGCTTCTTCTCTGCTGTCCGCCGCAACCGCTGCTAGGGTTAGGGGAAGGAGAGAGGAGTGGAACGAGATGAGAGTGAAATGTGGTCAATCACGGTTAAGAAGAACTCTACTGTTGGAGATATGCCCTAGAGGCAATCATAAAGATGATGATATTCTATTGCATCCATATTTCATATTGTGTTCCTTTAATATCCATTAAAGGCTACTTGAATTGATTTGCAATTATGTGAATTGTATGTGAAACTCTTTACTTGTATGGTTATTCTAAAGTTGTCCCTAGTCGGAGTTCATGTGAGGACACACATGAATATTAGACTAGTACATGTATTAGCTGATGACTATGTTTCACAAGTTATGGACATGGAGATGTCAAATTAATAATGTGGGCACGTGTAGAGACATGTGCTAGGACAGACCCAACACGAGATGTAGTTACATAGTTCTCTTTACACAACGTGTACGCTTTGTCCTTAGACATGAGATTGTTGCATGCACTCAAGATGTGAATCGACTTACTTAGGGGCTGTCAAACGCTACTCCGTAACTGGGTAGTTATAAAGATAGCTTTCGGGTTTGTCAGGAAGCATGCTGTGAGGTATGATCAGTCAAGATGGAATTTGCCCCTCTCTATTTGAGAGAGATATCTCTGGGCCCCTCGAGTGATCGAATCCGGAAATGCATGGCCATGCTACGTGAGGTTAAGAGTTAACCTAGAAAGGGATTTCGAATCACAGGATCGAGAAAAAGAGGTCGGCTTGGAGCTAGACCAAATATCGTGAGGCAAAGGGAATAGCATGTACATGATGTTGTGATGGTTCGTCTAATATGATCTTCGTGTGCGTGTAGGAGTTGGCATGTCTTGCTAGAGGCCGCTACCAACTATTGGCTAAGTAGAAGTACTCGCATCATGTCTATACGTATGTGAACCTATAGGGTCGCACACTTAAGGGGCTGGAAGCTCAATGAGGATCTGATCCGAATTTGACCAGATTTAGGAGTACTAATGGGCCTCGGGCCTAGAGGCCTGCCAGGAACCTCTATATATTGAGGGGTGGGGGCGGCTTAGGGTTTTGGATCTTTTTGGCGGAGCAGCCGCTCCATCTCCCACGCCCTCACCAAGTTGCACTCGCGGATCTAGCAGTCCGGCTTGCGACGCTTCCTCCCCACATGTGTGGATACCTTGGAGGTGTTGCATTTGCAACACTTGGACGAGCCGCTGCACGAGGAGGACGCCGCTGCATGTTTGACGTGGAGGTGATTGACTACTCTACTTCGACGCGGCGATCGACTACACTGCCCCAACGCGCTTCATCAACTTCCACATCTACGCGTCTAGTGGTAATCCTGTGATCTATAACAGCAGTGTTCCTGTTTTACGCCATAGTAAATTTGTTTTGTGCTAGCGTAGCCTACCTCATATTCCTTTAGTGGTATCAGAGCCGATGCTGTTTAGTTATGGATTCGGGATGTGTGCATATGGAGATATGCGGGTTTTTAGATTGATCTATGATCTGGTTTCGTGATCTTGTTGCAATGGTCATGTAACGACATACTCCTACCAGTCGGAATTCCGCCATCGGAGTTAAATGATACACGTAATGCTAGTTGCAGCGAGCGAAGATCAATGTGATTGGTCGAATCGAAACCTAGATTCATACGCCAGACGCATATGATGCGCAGTAGTTGATTGGATCCACTACTGGATCGGATAATTTACCATTTTCATGTGTTTCGGTAAAACGGCCGTAACTTTTTGGTACGATCTCAAATCGAGGCGAATTTTATATGAAAATTGATCTACAGAAAAAGTTACACATGAAATTCAACGCCTTTGGCGTTTTCGACGAAATTAGATTTCCCAAAATTGGCTTGGAAGATAGAGTTTTGGGCCTTTTAAGTTTGGACGTTAGAACGCCTAACTCTGTTTTGCAGGATTTTGTGACCAGTATGGCCCCTGCATATGTATTGTCAAATTAATGTAATTGATGACCTACGTGTCATTCTGTGATGATCCAAACAACTGTGTAACCTTCTTTACTAGCTGATTAGATGTAAGTGCTTGTACTAGTTCTTGGAGGACTCATCACTAGGAGGATGGCGCACATGGATCATGGAGATGGAGATCATCATGGTGAACAGGTTCTATGGAGATGGAGATCACCACTAGAAATTGAGCCATACTGTGTCACAACTATGTGAATGCTATTCTTTTGTTTTACTCTACATGATGTGATGTTAGAAGTAGAACGATCCCTTGCAAATTTTAAGTTAGTATGCCCTCCCAACTAAAACTTGCACCGTCCCATGTCTTGTACGATTGGTGGTGGGTCTATGAAATTAGAGTATCACTAGTTTTCCTTGACTAGACGGTTTGTATCGGATACTTACACGCATAAGGGTTGGTTTGCTTAACAAGGTCATCTTAATGGTTAAGGACTTTCAGGCATGAAGGTTGGGCGCTGAGACATGGAGATGTCGCCCAACAACAGGAGTCATATGTGATATGATTAGCAAGGAGTTGCTTACCGATCTACCTTGACTGCTAGCGGTGATGCTTAAGCTCACTAGTAGACTTGTTAGTTGTGGATCCTGAATCACTAAGTATCAATAGAGGGATATTGATTTTAGTGGGAGTAGAGTCTGTTAAAAGTTTAATGTGATTTACTCTATCATGGATACTTTTGTCTTAGTATTTTGCATTATTATTTGTTGTAGATAAATGGCACCTAGCAACACCACACCATTTGCTTTGCGTTCAGTCCTTGAGAAGGACAAGCTGAATGGGACAAACTACACGGATTGGATCCATAACCTAAGAATTATTCTCAGGGCTGATAAAAAGGAAGATGTTCTGGACACCCCATTACCAGAAGAACCTGCTGATGATGCACCTGCTACCATTAAAAATGCTTACAAGAAAGCATGTGATGCTAATCTCGAAGTAAGCTGCCTTATGCTTGCTTGCATGGAACCCAAACTACAGATGCAGTTTGAAACAAATCATGAGGTGTACGATATGATCGTGGCGCTTAGAGACATATTCCAGACACAGGCTAGGACTAAAAGGTTCAATGTGTCTAAGGCTTTTGTGGAAAGCAAGCTAGCAGAAGGCGCAGCAGTAGGGCCACACGTAATCAAGATGGTTGGTTACGTTCAATGGTTAGAGAAGCTGGGTTTCCCACTGGGCCAAGAGTTGGCCACTGATTTCATTCTTTCGTCTCTTCCGCCTAGCTATGGGAACTTCATCTCGAACTACCATATGCATAGGGCAGAGAAGGGTCTGAATGAACTATGTGGCATGCTTAAAATAGTAGAGGGTGACATTAAGAAAAGCGCTGGCAGCAGCCATGTGATGGCAATATAGAACAAGCCTAGCTTTAAGAAGAAGGGCAATTCTTGGAAGAAGAAGGGCAAGGCTGTGAACTCTAAGCCAAACCCAGCGCCCAAGGTTAAAGCTGGACCTGCTCCAGACACAGAGTGCTTTTATTATCATGAACTTGGTCACTGGAAGAGAAATTGCAAGCAGTATCTGGCTTCGTTGAAGAATGGCGGAAGTAAGAGTACTTCCACCTTAGGTACGCTTGTTATTAATGTTATAGACAACATATTTCTCGCTGATACAATTATTAATTCTTGGGTATTTGATACCGGATCGGTTGCTCATATTTGCAATTCGATGTGGGGATTGATAAAAAGTAGAAGCATTGAAAGAGGAGAAGTTGATTTCCGCGTGGGCAATAATGCAAGGGTTGTTGCGTTGACCGTCGGGGCGATGCAACTCCACCTCCCATTAGGATTTATCATGGAGTTGAATAATTGTTATTTTGTTCCTAGTTTAAGTTGAAACATTATGTCTCCTTCATGCTTGATGAAGGATGGTTATTCATTTTCGAGTGAAAACAATGGTTGTGTGATCTTTAAGAATAATATGTTTATGGCTTTTGCACCCATTGTGAATGGATTGTTTGTTTTAAGTCTTGATGATTCACCTGTCTATAATATAAGTGCTAAAAGGCCTCGGCCTAATGATTTGAGTCCTACCTACATGTAGCATTGTCGTTTGGGTCATATAAGTGAAAAGCGTATGAAGAAGCTCCATTCTGATGGACTTTTAACTTCATTTGATTTTGAATCATACGAGACATGTGAGGCTTGCTTGGTAGGCAAGATGATCAAGGCGCCTTTCATAGGTTTTTCTGAGAGAGCATTAGACTTGTTGGAACTCGTACATACCGATGTATGTGGACCAATGAGCACGACAGCTAGAGGAGGGTTCCAATACTTCATAACTTTTACTAATGATTTTAGTAGATATGACTATGTCTACTTGATGAGGCACAAGTCTGAAACCTTTGAAAAGTTCAAGGAATTTCAAAATGAAGTTGAAAATCAGCGTGGCAAGAAAATTAAGGCCTTACGATCTGATCGTGGAGGCGAGTATTTAAGCCATGAGTTTAGCAATCATCTGAAGAGCTACAGAATTGTTCCACAGCTTACGCCGCCTGGAACACCTCAGAGAAACGGTGTATCCGAGCGACATAATCGAACCTTGTTGGACATGGTTCGATCAATGATGAGCCAGTCAGATGTACCATTATCATTCTGGGGATACGCTCTAGAAACATCAGTTTTCATACTTAATAGGGTACCGTCTAAATTCGTAGTTAAGACACCATATGAGATGTGGACTAGAAAGACTCCCAGTTTATCTTTTCTAAAGATTTGGGGATGTGAAGTATTTGTCAAACGACTTCAGTTGGACAAGATAACACCCAAGTCAGATAAATACATTTTCGTGGGATATCCAAAGGAAACTTTAGGATATTATTTCTATAACCGATCAGAGGGCAAAGTGTTTGTCGCTCGGTGTAACACCCCTGGTGTTAGTCTTACCTAATTGCACTTGCATTTCTTGATCATGAGCATCATTCATCCATTTATAAGCATATATCACTTGAAACATGTGAAACATGATTATGAAACAAGAGTATCATTTCAAGTGTTTTCATCATTTCAGTACCTTTAGTGCTTGATTTTTGTATGACCAATCTATGGTATAGCTAAATATATTGTTAAACATCTTAGCTATGCTTAGAAAGTCATTAGGAACAATGTTCATGTTGATCATTTTGCCCAATTAAGATTTCAAATCATGGTTTGACTTGTTTTGACCCTAGGACTTTTTGGTTTGACTGTTCAAAAAGTACCACTTAGAATGTTTGCATGTCTAAGCAACCTAAAGCAAAGTTGTAGCAAATTATATGAGGAACAAAAAGTATTTTGTGACCAAGTCATGAAAATGTGCACAACATGCTCAAAATGGTCCCACAAGTCAGAATTTGGGTTGGTTTCAACACTTAGAAATTTCTAAGTTTAAATTCTAGTTTTCAGTTTCTTGAACACGACTTTGACACGATTTTACTCTCTGTCCTTTGCGAATTAGACAGTGATCTTTACATAAGTTTTGTAGCTGGCATGTAGGTGTACAACTTTTGTTTTGATTTCTTTCGCTAACACTCAACGGATTAGGAGATCGAGCATCATCTTTTGGCGCTGTCAGTCAGCCCTGTTGTTCTCTGAACTGAGCTACAGTGTTCCGGTTTCAGTCAGTCCATGGCCGACCGAGGTCAGGTGGTGGCCGCCGCGTGTCCGCCACGCGCTCGGCTCGCCCTGACCACGCAGCGCGCTGGCTGGCTTGAAGAGGAGCGCGCCCTGCTGCTCTCCACACGCGCTCTGCCCCCTTTCACCCCTCCTTGCCTTCCCCATTCGCAGCCGCAGCGCACCGCCGACACCATCAGCTCCGCCGAGCTCGCTCGAGCTCGCCGCGGCGCCACAGCCACCACCATTCAACCCGCAGCTCCACCATCGCCTCTCGGACCTCGTCAGCGCCCTCACGGAGCCAGCCAAGCTGTAGGTGAGCGACATTGCCACCGTGCACCACCGCGGCATGGCCACCATGGTCGCCGCCGGTGATCGCACGTGGTCCCGCCTGACCGCTTCACCGTAGCCACTAGCCGTAGCATAGGAAGGTCCGCCTTGTTTACCCTGTGCTTGCGCGCGCCTTGTATGGCCACCAACCGTCGGGGTTCGCCGGAGCACCACCGTGCGCCATGGCCGAGCCGCCGTGGGCCATGGCCAGTATCTAGGGAGTCCATTAGAGTCTAGCTTTAGGGGTGCTATGGGTGCGGGAGACCGAGGTGAGCACGCCGGTGCCGTCGGGTTCACTGGGGGAGCTCGTCGTCGGCGAATTTCGCGGCTGCCGCGCCGTCGTCTCCCTCCGTCCCCTGTTTCCTCTCGCTGACACGTGGGTCCCGCGCGTCAGTCGCCGAGCCGAAGGCGGGAGCTAGGTTTGGGCTACGCTGTGTCGTGGGACGTCGGATCTTTTCGGGCCGGCCCAGTATTGTTTAAGTGATTGGATTTCTTTTTTTTTCTTTATTATTTGAAATCTAAAATGGTTTGAAAATTGTTTGGGTGATCAAACTTGCTCCAAATTTGTTGAAACAAATTTTGCTAGGTTCCTTATCATCAGATCTACTTGGGAAAATTATTGCATGTCATTTTTGGGATACTTTTCTGTAGGATTTTATTTAATCATGGATATTGCTGATAACTTGAAAAATATGTAGAAAAATCTATAGTCTGTAGAAAAATATGATTTCAAGTTCGTTAATCTTCTTAGGTCATGTACTTCCTAGGAAAAATATGTTTCATGCATGTGCTGTGGGAAAATTTTGAGGTGTAGTTCAAGTGCCTTTAATGGCTGATTTTTGTTATTTTTGCTAGAGAGCAAACTTTGTATAAAACATGCATGTGGTAATTTTAGTACAGTCATTATAGGCTATGAAAAACCTAGGAAAAATATTAATTCTGTTGTTTGGCACTTTTCATAGTACAAAGTAATTTCATGCTCATTTTTATGCTATAGCTTGTCATTTTTGTGTAGGATAGTTTACTTATCCAAATGTCATGAAATTTTTATGGTAGTCTGTTTAGGGTAGTATTATGCTACTGTAATTTTCTTAGATTTTTAGGAGCATCAGAAATATATGTTGCTATTCAAACCTATTATTAATTAGGGTTTAAGTAAATGTTGCTTTAAGTGTGATTAAAAAATTAGTAAAGCTTTGGTGTATCTTTGAAGTATTTAATAAAATATGTTGACTTAACATATTAGTAGTAGAAGAGAATGCAGTAGATGACATGTGCTTATAGTATAGTTTCTTGGATGATGTTGACTACCTTGTATTTCAACATACCCATGGCATTCATCTCCTTCGATGCACCGTTTGCATAATCACTTACGCGCATTGCATCATACAGGATCGCAAACCGAGAACCCAGTCATCATACCCGAGGAGCCAGAGGAGCAGCTCGAGGTACAGCAGCAGGAAGTGCCAGAAGCCGACGAGGAGGACGTTGAGGAACTTCCGGAGTGCCCCGATCACCGTCCGAGCTCCTTCGAGAGAGGCAAGCCCCGGAGCATTTTTCTCCCGGTTTGCAATTATTTAATTAAATACTTTACTTTAAATTGATGCATTACGTTTAGGAGTTGTTTGCAACCGTTGCTGCATTATACCTTGCTTACCTTTGTCATACTATATCCTTGTTACCCTGGTTTCCGCAGTCGAGTCAATGCTTAGCGGGCTTAGACCGGTAGAAGTCAGGTGATTTCCTGTCACCTGCGAGCTATAGGTGGTTACCTAGATCTGCTTGGATGACTATGAAGTCATGGTATAACTAAGTGTTAAATAAAGTTGAGACCGGACGGAGACTTGCAGAGTTTTGGACTGTAGTGTTTTCCGTCTGTGTCGATTAAGGACCGACCGTTGTTGGGCCTCGAGTCATGTTGAACGCATGCCTTACATTTAGCTGGCCGGATAAAGTACCTTCCGACCGCGAAGCTGGGAGATTTTTTGGGCCGAGTAGATTGCCCGCAACACACTGTGCCAGAGCAGGTGTGGTAGGACACGGGGGTGGGATGATAAGACCAAAGTGCAGTCGGTCGGCCCCCGGGTACATGTGGTTTCTGGCAAACTCAAGATTCCTGGAAAGTTGACTCGGTGATCAATATCTCACTTTAGCGGGTGAGTGAGGTTTGTGTAAGGAACAAATCACCAGCTGGTTAGGAATCGATTCGAATCGCCATCGCTCCTAGATAGTGAGCACTTGACTTGAGTTACTTCATTGTAGTAAATGTTTATGGAACACTTGGACAGTTTTAATGAATATGATAGTATGGAAGTTATTTAATGATCATTGGTTATCACTATCTGCTTAATCACATGTTTACTCTAGTATAGGTGCAACTCTAGTTGACAGGTTAATAATAATTAACTTGGCAATAATGCTTTTAGAAAGGTTCTTGAAATGCTAAAAATGCTTCTTTTTGCAAATGAGTCAGCTACCCTACTATAAAGCCCTTCATAATCCTTGGTGTCATTTATTTTCGGTTATGTCGGGTAAGTCTGGCTGAGTACCTTCTTATACTCAGGGTTTTATTCCCACTTATTGCAGATGGGCAGATGTATTACGGCTACTGTATCAACTGCCTTTATCCTGCGATGGGTGATGCTTAGGACCATGGGCATGGTCATTCCTTACGTCTCATCTGATGCTTTTGTTGGAGATGATCATTCGCTGGCACTATATTTAAACTCCGCATGAGTGTGTGTGTGGTTTGAACAAATGACTTTCGCTACTTTTATTCGAACTGGTTTGTAATAACTATGTTTAAACTCTGATGTATCTGAGATTGCGAACTTTTATGTAATATGTGATGGTGACCGCTAAACTTATTACGATCATGGCTGGGACACGAGTTGGTTTGAAATCCTTCGTGATTTCACGGACTACCGGGTTATACGGGCTTAAGTTTGCTCAATTGTCTGCTTTGGTGGATGATTTTCTTACTTAATTTCGTATAATTGGTCGGTTCTGTCACAGCTGGTATCAGAGACAGGTTTAGCGTGTTACTGTTCACAAGTGTATTTAAAACAAAAAGGCATTGGAAAATGTGATTTTAAAACTATAAAGTGTGCAAGTGATCATATCCTTTATGCCCAGTTAAGGACTTTAGGTGGCTTAATTAAGTACTGACTAGGGTTCTTGCATCATATTTCTCTTTCGTCGCTCATACGGCGTGCTATTGTATGAGTGCCACTTGGTTGAGTGGTAATGAATGGATCATTTGCCTCTACGCCTCGGTAAGTGTGAGTTGTGAGAGCATGATCGGATACACCGCTGATCTAGGGTGAATGCTTATATGATGCTGGAGTAATTACATGTTCTACGCATGTTTTACAAAGGTATCTCATGTATGGGTCTTCCATCTATGGAGGCGATGCCGTCAATAGGACGATGGTTCGGGTAGTTACTACCGTGGTACACGTATCTGGGGATTCGTGTAGAGCGTGTAGATAAAAATTTTACTGCTTTTATGCATTCATTGGGAATTGGGCTAAAATGAATCTTCTGCAGGTACATAACAACGCTATCGTGTAGAACGTATTAGCTACGTATTTGAGAGATCGTTGTTATGCCACCGAATTCGTTATTAGAAATTATTTATTTCCTAAGTTTGTGAGAACGTATGGCACGTACATACATCATGTTACTTGTGCATTTCATTCATCTCATGCATTCCTCCCCTTATAAATTGATTATCTCATTTTGATAAAAGAGATATCACCAAAAATATGTTTCCCCGAAGTAATAAAAGAACTTTTTGCTACAGATGGCCCGCACGAAGCAGACCGCCCGTAAGTCCACCGGAGGAAGAGCACCCCGACGTCCATTGGCCCTGAGGGAGCACCGCACCACAGACACCTTCTTGAGCGAGTTTGGCATGCCAACTTTGCTTTGGAGAGTGCTCCATGATGTGGGGTACCCAGAGGGTCAAGAGCTGGTGTACTCTTAGAATGAGAACCAGTTAGCAGATGATGGACTTGCAGTGGTGGATATCACGGTTCCTGCTCTCGGTGATGCTCCAGATTGGGATGGTTGGCATTTGGAGTTTGAGGGTCGCACTCCAGCTGAGGGTGCAGAGGGAGCAGCCTTCCGTGTCATCAGGGACATTATGAGCAGATTTCCTAGTGAGCTTGCAGCAGGCCTAGCTGGTACTTTTCCTAGGGATGATCCTCGTGATGCCATTTGGGTTCAGCCTCAGGGAAGCGCATTGGTCAGAGGTCCAGCTGAAGGACAGGCTAGTGACAACCAGGCAATGAGTGCTATGTTTGCCACCATTAGAGCGTATGAGGGTCTCGAGAGTACCTACTGGACTTTGACTGGCTTGCGTAGTGAGGATAAGCTCAAAGGGAAGAAGCAGAAGAAGAGACAGGCACGTGCAATAGCTAGCTTGCAGGAGCAGTTGGCTGATATGAACTTACAGAGAGATCAGGCGGTTGAGAGAGGTGATAGAGCTATGCAGTGAGTGCATACGTTGACTCAAGCCAACAACAATGCAGACCGCATGATTGGACAGCTGGTTCAGGAAAGGAATGAAGCCTAGAACGCAAGAGACCTTCTGCTACAGAGGGTCGATGAGCTAGAGGAATACAACGGCTACTTGCACGAGGAGTTTCACGCGCTCTACAATGGGGTTGGCCCATATGCTCCACCAGTCGCCGCTGGCATGGACATCGACGACGACAACCAGGATGAGCCTGCAGCTTCACCAGGAGACGATGGTGACGTCTCTGATCCCGACGATGGCCCCGAGGAGTAGGCTAGTTGCTTTGCGCTAGTATCTAGGTCTTGTTGCGATGACCTTTCTTTTGTTGGCATGTAATCTATCGTATGTTGCTTCAAACGTATGAGACTTGGCATGCGGTTGGAACTTGATTTTCGAATGCGATATCTGAACGCATAAAAAGTCCAGTGTATGTATGCTGGCAATGTGATTGTATGGACGCGATGTTTGCCGTTTAAGTAATTCGATTAAGTGCTGTTGTTTTAATTGGAATGCGATTGTTGTGCCTCTGTTTTTATTGTATGAATTTATTCTCTCCAGTAAATTCAGTACGGCATAATTTTTCCTTCACTCGCAATTATTACAGCTTCACTCAATCGTACTTGTTGCTGAAATATGCAGATGACAAACACTCGCCGAACCACGTATGAGGCCGCTGAGCCCGGTGCTAACGGTACGGGGACCGGTGGTGGTGGTGGTGAAAACCACGGCAACAACAATGAACCTCCCCATGAACCACATTTGCCACCTCCTCCCCCATTTACCCCCGAGATGTTCCTCGCACAGCTGCTCGGGAGTCAGCGCAACACGGAACAATTCCAGAAGAACATGGAGGATCTTCTTCGAACCATCGCCAACAACGTTCAACGTGGTAACAATCAAGGTGGTGGCATGGGAGTGAACCAATATAGCAGCTTCAAGGATTTCATGGACACCAGGCCGCCAGTATTCAAGGAAGCAACAGAGCCACTCGATGCTGAGGAATGGATCAACACAATGGAAGATAAATTCCGTGTGTTGAGGATGACTGAGGTTCTTGGTGACACAAAATGTGACGTACTGTGCCTCACACACAGCAAGCCAAAAAGCGTGGCTTCAATTGGGTTCCCGGGTGTTTCGTGATCCAGAAGCGTGCCAGTCAGTTTGACCTGAAAACTAACAAGGGATAAAACAATTAAATGTCAAACCGGAACATGTCGGGTAATACCGGACAGTTCCACATGTACGGCCCTGAAGCCACTTACAACGACATACGGCTATAGAGAGCTGTCTGCCAACAAATTCATAAACCATTCAGCTAATCGTAAGGTAAATGCATGTAAAGACCTAATTGCCGAATGCGTGTGCATGGAAAGACACGTTTGAACAAGTGAAATTAATTATGAGTTAATGCATAACCAAGCTCGGCAATCCAACCGAATTGGGATCCATGAAGAAGGAACGTACAAATAAAAACGATTAAACTAAACTAAAACCTGCATCTGCCGCACGATACCTAGTTTCGTTAAAGCTTAAACGTGATTAACATGCATGAACCCGCAACATGTGACAATCTAGATTAAGACAATTCGGCCACTATGAGCATGTTATCTATTTTGCAAGGGTAATATAAGAATAGACAATGATCGTTGAAGCACGAGTAAAACCACAAGAGAAAGAAGTCCGAACAATATCAATCTAGATTGGGCAGAAGTGTGTTACAAATATATAAGAGGTTTAAAACATGCAACACTGGATAACTTAATGAATCTATTTAGATTTGCCATATCTAATATAGAGCCGATAACTATCTCGCCTTCACTAAGCATATGAGTAAACGCCTGCCGCACGGTATCTACTCATAAACGAAGCATAAGCAAAGACTTCCTGATTGTCAAGCAAAGATCCGCCGCACGACCATTGAAAACAAACAAGACTGCTTGCACCATGTCTAAATCCACCGCATGATACTAAACATGATAACAAGGTTGTCGGAACTTACGGAGGTCGATGGATCGATGATTCCCCTCGAAGAACTCGACGACACGACAAGAGGACTCGAAAGTTGGCACGGGGCCGGTTGTATTGATTTGGTTGTGAACACCTCTTACAATGGTCGAGGGTCAACATTTATACCCTAGACAAAATGTGAGTCCTAAAGGACTACGATTTACAAAGGAACTTCTAAACAAACTTGGAAACTTACGATTCCTTACCCTAAACTTATAGATTCCTTTATTAATACAACTCTCATCTTTCCGATTGGTCTTGCCTGCCATCTTCTGTTTTCCCGAATGGAGTTACCGCCTTCCAGAATAACCGACCGCACAAGCATTTAGCCGATCGCTTGCATTGTTTGCCGAACACCCTTCTTCCCGTATGTGGGTCTACCTGTCATCTTCCAGAATCGACCAAAATCCAGTGTTAACACATGCCCCCTCAATTTCGGGATAAAAGTTGTTTTATTCTGAAATTGACCACAAGCTCTTTCACCCTCCTAGGTCATCACCGTTCAAAACCACAGCCGCTGCCCAAAAATTCAAGCTTTCAGCGCAACCTCGGACCTCCTTCCAATCTTCAATGGCGACCCAGGACGAAATTCTAGAGGTAAACTTCATTTATATTCGGCAACTTTCATCTCATCCTTCCGCTCCTCTTTTGATTTACTCCCCTCTGATTTCAATCATCTTCTAAAGGAGTACAAGAGCCAGATTTTGATCCCTTATGCTGCCAACCCCGACTCCTATTTTCTCGGCCTAATGGGAAATCCTGACCCTTCTGAAATCATTGAGAAGGAAACCCAAAGAATTCCTTTCAAGTCTGGGATTACCTCACCAAACCGATGGCCAAACACATTCAAGAATTGGCCATTTCCCCCAATCACCGGATGGCGTAACTGGTACAGGAGAATGTTGGAGAAGAGCAGCAGCCACTGGGAAAGTCAGGACATCAGTCATTGTTTGGAGTTATCTTTAGCAGAGACACCCAGGAATGATTCCCTTCTGATAGCAGCTTCTCACTTTTGGTCTGACGCCACCAATGCCTTTATCTTTGGTCATGGTATTATGACCATCACTCTAGCCGACGTATTCATGATGACTGGTTTGAATGTGTCATTGCCAGTATATCCTTATAAGTACAAGAGCAAGAGTAATCAAAGAGCCGTCAGTTCTGGATGTGGATGGATCAAACATATCCAGAACTATATGAATGCATCTGGCACCGTTTCTGACAAAGAGTTGAAAGCCTTCATGAATATGTGGCTATGCAGATTCATCTTCTGTGGAAAATCCAATGAACCAACCCTGAATCACATGGTAATGGCTGAAGACTTAGCTGCAGGCACCCAGATCCCATTAGACAAATATCTTTTAGGGTCTGCTTATCATATGATGCATCAGATCACCCTTCAGATGCGCCACGGTGGAGAAATTTCTTGTGTAAATGGTCCCTGGTGGCTAATTCAAATGTGGCTCCAACTATATATGCATCAGATAACCCCTGTGAGCCTCTTCAACCTAAGTTTCCCCTCAGTTAACTATGCTGAAGGCAGCACAGCAAAGGTTAAGGCTTGTCAGCTTATGGGGAAGCAGCAGCATCTATAAGCATTGATATAGACATTGGTCATCTCTTCAAGCTATTTTTCAAAGGATTCGGCAATGTGCTCTGGTTTCCTTACAGAGAGAATGAAGATCTGACTTTGCCCTGCAAGTTTAGCTATGAAATTGGTTGTTCAGGCCAAGAATCCACAGAGATTTTCAACTCCTTTATCAAACCTTGCACTTTGCCAGCCGAATTTCATCATGGGAGATTAGTACAATCCACCTATGAATTCTATTATCCAAACATGGTGGCCAGACAATTAGGATGCGGCCAACTGCCTCCGAAATTCCTCTTCTCAACAATCATAAAATCAAGGGAAGTACTAACAGAAGGAATGGAAGCCAAGAAGGTCTTTGAATTAGGATGGGAATTACCAATATACGAACCATCTCCATTTGGGCTAATAGATGCTGCTCACCCTCTCTTTGTCTCTTGGTGACAAGAATGGCATGCTCATATCTTCAATATATCAGTTCATTCTTTATGCAAAAACTTGCAACCCGATTTTGCTTCTGACAGTGAGGTAATTTCACTATACCCATCATTTCTTGTTCTTGAATCCATTTCTTATTTTAACATCTGGTCATGCACAGGATCTTGAGTTTACTCCCCCTGCCAAAGCAATTCAGTACTATCCGGCTGGCCCCAAACCTGCTCTGGGGTTTGATGCTCCAAACTTAAAGGAATTCATGAAAGCTTCTGCAACTTTGGATTCAGCACCTCTAAAGGCACTCATGAGAACTCCTACTACTTTAACTGCTGCATCTTCCAGAGGAAAAAGCAAAAGGAAAACACCTGAAAGTTTCCTCTTACCCAAGAAACCAAGGACCAAGAAAGCCAGATCATCCCTTAAGGCATGAACCTTTTGTTTTCTTATCAGTTCAACCATCTTATTTAGCAGTAAGCCTGACTACCTCTACACTCACTTCTTCCATTGCAGCCACAAGTCGAAATTCCCATACTGGGTAATACCTCAGCGCCTGCAGAACCAACCCCTGAAGTTTCTACTGAAGATGAAGAAATCCATGATAGCGAAACTTCAGAGACCCATGAAGCTGAAGGTTCAAAGGCTCATAAACCTGATGAGACTATAGATAACACTGTTCAACCAATTCTCCTCTCCTTTCTCTTTAACAACATCTATCTCTTATGCCCATTATCATTTACTTTATTGAGAATAGATGAGATCTTAGATGAACTGGCAAGGGAAACTTCTCCTGATCAATCTCCAGACCCATCTCTTCTGAACCTTCAATCAAGTCCTCTAGCAATACAGGGTATAACCCATCCTGATGACCAATCAGCCCAACAGGTAATGCCTTGTCTCATACTATATTTTAGCAAAATTACCCAATCGGCTAACACCTTCTTTCTTCCTCTTTGTCTAGAAGAACATCACTAAACCGACCACCAGTTACTCCTTCTCTATTGAGGACTACATTATTGAGAAAGGTGAAGAGATCACTTCTCATCAAACTTTATCACTGGAGAATCAGGCTCGACTAAAAGAAGTGATTATTCTGCTGAATAAGGATACCATTAGTCTGGTTCAGGATGCAGACCAGATAAAAGACCTCCTTGAACTCATTGATCAAGATATCCCTTCTGCTCTCAAGGCTCCCCTAGAATCTGCAGCCCATCTTGATGATCACTTTGCTATGGTGAGAAGGGCAACCAAGAACATATCTTCGAGGGCCGCTCTGCAGAAGGATAGATCTTTGAAAAAGCTGGAGATTAAAGATCTTCACTCTCATATCCAGACTACAAGAAATTCCTTAGCAACCTTGGAGCCTGAACTGAAATCCATGGAGGATGAAAAAATCAGACTAGAAGCTCAACTAGCCGAACTGAATGCCAAAATTCAGTCTCACAGGGCCCATATAGCCAATCTGCCGAAGAACATAGAAGCAACTTCACTAAAGATAGCTTCGACCATCAAAGAAGACCAGCAGATCAAAAATAAGTTATCCAGCATCCAGAGTTCCGAAGATGAAGATCAAAAAGTGCTAGATAATGTTAGCCGAATTAGGACCGAGGCCATAGAAGCAATCAATCATCTTCTGAACCAGTAGACATTAGGCTTGTAATAAACTTTAAGTGTGATACCCTTTTTTCCTTGATTAAACAACTTTATGTTCACTTATTTTCATTCGTTCGGAAAAAAGCAATCGGCCATTTTCCCTTAAATTACTCGATTAGAATGTAGCCGATTGTCTCCATTCTTCCGATAACCGAACGAATCCAATCCAAATACTGTGAGGGTATAGCCGAACAATGTTGGCTCCAATAAATCATGGAGATATTCAAGCGACGTTCGACTTAACTCAGGCCTGGCCCAGTCCAGTAACGGCCCAGCCGAAAGGGAACAAACCTACTCCGCCGTTCGGGATTCTCGCCCCACAACCCCGTGGAATTCGCCACGATCTTTCGCTTCGGCTTATAAATAGACCTTTCCATTGGCCTTCATCACTATCTTTGCCTCAGCGTTCTCACATCCGTCTCTTCCACTTCCTTCATTCGATTCATTCCAGAAGGAAACCCTAACCTCCACCAAAGCAAATGACGAACAGTGGCAACCGTGGCAAGCGTCCTGCCGACGGAGAGGCTGAAGGAAGCAGAGCGTCGCGCTGCCGGCGTCGTGGGTATGATTCGGTTCTTTGCCCCCTTTGCAATCTCCTCGTTCATCTATTAATTCCGATTTCCCCTTCCTCATTCATCAGGATAAGAGTCATCAGCTCCAGCCAATACCATCTCCTTCCTCCAGTGTCGGCAACTCAACCGGGAACTCCATCATCCGGCTCCTCCGGATCTTCCAGCTCCTCAAGCTCTTACCATTCCAACCCTTGGGGTTCGGCAGAGCCAGCAGATGCACACCATCCATACTCTCACGAGGAGGCGCTCAAGTTTCGCCAGGAGAGGGACGAAGCCCGGGAGGAGCTAGGCGACGTATCCAAGAAGTTCGGCATCGATCAAGCCGAATGGGAGGATCAGCGGAAACAATTCTGCGACGCCATCACCGGTTTGATATCCTCACTTAGTTTTATCATCCTGACTTCCTTTGCTTGCCGACCCATTTCTTCTTTCATGCCCAGCTCTTTCCGCGGAGAATGACCGCTTGAAGATGGCGGCGAACAAGATTGCCGACAAGGTGAATGCTCAGGGGGAGACATCCGAGGCACGCCTTGATGCTGTGGACGGCCGCATTGATCAGGCCGTCATCCAAGGTGTGCACCTCGGCGCTTCTCTCGGGCTGGCGGCAATGACCTCCCAAACCAACGATGACTACTCCTCCCAGCCAGTTGGCTTCGTTGGAGGACGCCCGGACGAAGTCGACGACATCGATGAGCGTTTGGAGGCCTACGACGATCATGCTGCTGCCCTTGCCGAAATCACAAACCCCCAATCCGTCCTCAACAAGTTATTTGAGGAGTAGTTTGTATTAGGATGAACTTTATAAACAATCTCGTCTTTTGGAATAATATTTACTTCTTTGATTCTTTTCGGTAAAATTCCACTTGCGACTGTCAGAAAAAATGCTAAAAACAACCCAGTTTCAGACAAACATTTTTTGTGCTAGAGGCGATGCAAACTGCATCGGCTATTTTGTGCTAAAGGCGATATGAATGATATCGGCTATTCTCAGTCTTGTATCTGATTTTTAGGCTAAAGGTAATTTTTTCCTTGTCATTTTTCTGATCTACATTCACGAACCAACCTCAACACTGGGATAGTATTTCTTAATAAATCTTCCATTGATAGCTCTGGTAAACTCTTCCCCAAATAAAGTCTTCAATATGTATGCATTGCCAGGTACACACTCTACTATTCGGAAAGGACCTTCCCAATTTGGAGACCATTTGCCGAATGCTCTATCCTTTGTTCCAACCGGCAATACAGTTTTCCACACCAAATCTCCTTTTGCGAATTGCTTCAGCCTAACCCTTTTGTTATAATACTTGGCGACGCGTAATTTATTTTTCTCAATATTTTCTAATGCCTTAAGACGAATCAAATGTAGATCTTCCAACTCATCCATCATCAGATTCTTATAGTTTTCTTCTGCTAATTCTTTCTGTAAAATAACTCGCCTTGATCCTGACCGCAGTTCCCATGGTAACACAGCATAATGTCCATAAACCAGTTCATAGGGAGACGTTTGAGTGGACCCATGACAAGCCATTCGGTAAGCCCACAATGCTTCATTAAGAACCAAGTGCCATTTCCTTGGTTTTTCATCAATCTTCTTCTGGATAATTTTAATCATAATCTTATTTGATGCTTCCGCCTGACCATTAGCTTGTGCATAATAGAGAGAAGAATTATACAACTTAATCCCCATACTTTTGGCAAAGTCACAGAATTCTTCTTCAAAGGGATAGCTTCAACCCACTTGGTAAAATAATCCGTGGCCAAGAGTACAAATTTGTGTCCCTTACTAGAAGGAGGATTGATCTGACCAATTAAATCTATACCTCATCCTCTGAACGGCCAAGGCTTGATTATAGGATTCATAGCAGACGCTGGAACCTTTTGAATATTGCCGAATTTCTGACAATTGTGACACCCTTTGTAATATTCAAAACAATCTTCCAACATAGTTGGCCAAAAATAACCAGTTCTCCTAATTATCCACTTCATCCGATAAGCTGACTGATGTGCACCACACAATCCTTCGTGAACCTCATACATCACTTTCTTAGCTTCTTCTTGACTTAAGCATTTGAGCAATACTCCATCGATGGACTTGTAATATAACTGATCATCAAGAAACACAAATTTGAGAGCTTTGTACCTGAGTTTTCGGGAAACCTTTTGAGATGGATTTTTCAGATAATTGGTAACTCCGTATCTCTAATCACCATCTACTTGATCAGTATTTAAAACATCTTCTTCTATAGCAAAAATTTCCCGATTCTCTCGATATCCAGAAGCAGCTTGAGCTAACTTATTTGCTTCTTCATTGCACTCTCTAGGGACATGATGCAAGGTTACTACCAGAAAATTCTTCAAAAGTTCTCTACATTCCTCATAATATTTTCTTAACACATTGTTCTTGCATTCATACTGACCATTCAATTGATTAATCACCAACTCAGAATCCCCAAAGATTTCGACAGCAGCAGCCTTTACTTCTATAAGAAGCCGAAGCCCTCTAATCAATGCTTCATACTCTGCCTGATTATTAGTAACATGAAATTCAATAGGAACCGCGTATTCAAAAGTCTTTCCTTGTGGGGAAATCAAGAGAATACCAGCACCACCACCTTTGTTACAAGATGATCCATCGAAGAACAAAGCCCAAGGCACAATGCTTACCACTTCAACAGAAAGATCCCGATGTTGGGTAATAAAATCGGCAATAATTTGACCCTTTACCGCCTTTGCCGATTCATATCTTAAATTAAATTCCGACAACGCTAAAATCCATTTGCCAATTCTTCCATTCAAAATCGGCATTGATAACATATGCTTGATTACATCAAAACTAGAAACCACCACGCATTCGGAATTCAACAAATAGTGCCGAGATTTGGTACATGAGTAATATACACATAAGCAAAGTTTTTCTGCAGCCGAATACCTTGTTTCCGGGTCTAACAACTTTCGGCTAAGATAAGCTATGACTCTTTCTTTTCCTTCAAACTCTTGCATAAGGGCCGATCCTATCGTTAGGCTATCGGCCGCCACATACAACTTAAAAGGCTTGTCAAGTTGTGGAGGTACCAGCACAGGTGGTGCTTTCATATATTGTTTGATCTCATCAAAAGCCTTTTGTTGTATGTCACCCCATACAAATTTTTGATCTTTCTTGAGCTTCAATAAAGGGGAAAAGGGTAAAACTCTTTCTGAAAGATTGGATATGAATCTTCTTACAAAGTTGATTTTGCCTAACAATGATTGCAATTCTATGAGATTAGTTGGCGGCACAACTTTGTCTATTGCTTCCATGCTCTTCTTACCAACTTCAATTCCTCCTTTATGAACTAAAAATCCCAAAAACTCACCAGCCGAAACTCCAAAGGCACATTTGTTTGGATTATCTTCAAGCCATGCTTTCTTGTGCACTCCAGAGTCTTTCTTAAATCGGCTAAATGTCTTTCATGATTTCTAGACTTGACTACTACATCATCGATGTAGATTTCCACAATCTTGCCGATCAGCTCATGAAAAATATAATTCATAGCTCTTTGATAAGTTGCACCGGCATTCTTTAACCCAAACATCATGACTATCCACTCGAACAAACCAATATGACCAGGACATCTGAAAGTTGTTTTCGAAATATCTTCTATTGCCATAAAAATTTGGTTATAGCCAGCATTACCATCCATAAAACTAATGACCTCATAACCTGCTGCTGCATCTACCAGCAAATCGGCAACTGGCATTGGGTAACCATCCATGGGAGTTGCCTTATTAAGATTTCTGAAATCTATACAAACTCTCATTTTTCCATTTTTCTTGTATACCGGTACTATATTTGAAATCCACTCTGCATACTTGCATGGCCGAATGAAGTTTGCTTCTATTAATCTTTCAACTTCCTTCTTTACATCGGCTAATACCTCCTCTTTGTATATCTTCCGTGGAGGTTGTTTGTAAGGACGAAATCCAGGTTTAATGGGTAATCGATGCTCAACAATGGAACGATCCAATCCAGGCATTTCCGTATAATCCCAAGCAAAACAATCTTTAAACTCTTTCAATAGGTTTATCAACTTTGATTCATATTCTGGGTCTAACTTTGCACTAATATACATCGGTCTTGGCTTAGAATCATCACCAACATCAATTTCTTCCAATTTATCAGCCGACATAAAACCACGTCCCAACTTTCCTTTGTTGCCATCGACAGGATTTCCCATTAAAAATTACTATGAGAGCCGACTGCTTGGATCGGCTGTTGGTCCTCGCTGAAAACATTCACAGGACCTTCTTTCCACACTTTTCTGGAGAAACAATCAACGCCTTCATATTCCCAATAGGTAGACTCTGTAGCAGCAACACTTACCGAATCATCAGCATGTATAATTTCAACATCATCTCCAATCCATTGAATGAGAATTTGATGCATGGTTGAAGGAATGCAGCAATTAGCATGGATCCAATCTCTGCCCAAGAGTAGACTATATGCCCCCTTGCCATCAATGACAAAAAAGGTAGTAATCAGAGTTTTCGATCCAATGGTCAACTCGACATGGATAGCACCTCGGGTATCGGAAGGATTGCCAGCAAAGTCTCTGAGCACCATGTCAGTTTTCAACAATTCTTCATTAGTCATCCCAAGTTTCCTGAAGGTAGTATAAGGCATGATATTGATAGCAGCCCCTCCATCGACAAACATCTTAGTTAAAGGCTTGCCATTGACATATCCCTTTAAATAGAGTGGTCTCAAGTGATGATTCTTGATTGGTTTATCAAAAACAGCCTGCTGTGTTAATACAAGCTGAGCCATCAAATCCTGACATTCACTTTCATCAAAATCAGAGTACACCTCTTCTTGGACATCTTGGCTTTCGGGAGCTATAAACTCTGATGGGAGGAAGAAAGCCATGCAAGCATTAGCCGAAGGACCACATCCATCAGGCTTCTTTTTAGGACGCCATATTTGCTTTGTTTCGGCAACTTCCAATTCCAGCTCCCTATTCCTCAACCGTTGCACTCTTCTTTTCTGACTTTTCCTCAGGCCTGGAGGACACCACTGTCCTTTTTGCCATACGTATTTATAGAAGTCAGCTTCCACATCATGCACTCTATTATGAATCCAACCCGAACCTGCAACTCTTTTCCTTTGCTGATTCTCAAAGCCACCTATCTTTAAGCGCCGATCATCTTCAGGAACCTTTGTTCCAAGTCTTTCATAGACGGGACGGCGGTTGACTCGAGATTGCCTATACTCGGAGTACTGAACACTACACTCCGGACAATTATTTCTTGCAGGCAACCTCAAACCTTCATTCCAACAATGCCTAAAGAACGAACAACCCCAATGAGACTGCTCCTGTTCTGTCATGTATTTTTTTTGCTCCCTTCGGTATACTTCTTCCTCATACCTCCGGCGTTCTCCCATAAACCATTGCTTCTTACAGTATTCCTTCTCTTGTTCCCTCTGCCACTTGTTTAGCAAAATACGTGATGTAACTCTGGGTTCGGAAGTTTGACCTTTTTCGGTTCGGCTATTCTGAAACCGAATTCGTTGCTGCAGCTCTTTACTGGTGACTTGCTGATCCGGGTCAACAGCACCACTCTCCTTTGCTCTATCAGAAGTCAACACCTTCACCTTGCCTTTACCCTTGAGATCATTGGCAGAGACCATATTCACAGAGAAAGAAATCATATTTTGTGGAAAAGGCTGATCATCAATTTTCATCTTACCATCAAACCTCAAATGTCCCTCTTGGATAGCTTTCTGGATTCGTATTCTGAATACTCGGCAATCATTAATAGAATGAGAATTAGTGTTATGGAAACCACAATACTTTTTGTCTTTCACTCCTTCAGGACATAGCATAGGATGTCCTTCTGGCAGCTTGATGCGCCCTTCCTTTATCAACAATGCAAAAAGTCTATCTGCCTTAGTAACATCAAAATCATAGGTCCCCTTTTGTTGCTTCAACCAGCGTTGACTAACTTGAGTGGGTTCCTTTGCCCAATTTAACTCAGCTGCAGCTATCTCATCTTCATCAATATACTCAGTTGCTTCATCCAGAAAACCTTGATACACCTCATTAGTGGCATTGTTCTTCTGAAAGCGATTATCTCTCCTAAATCCTTGGGCTTGGTTACTCATAGCTGCTAAACGCTGTGCAAGTTGGCCAAGATCATCAAACTCCAAACTGAACAACTTCTCCCTAATATTCGGTAACATTCCTGCTATAGCTATTCCAGGTAGTTGATCATCTGGTAAATTTAAAGAATAACACATATTCTTGGTCTCCCTAAATCTGCGAAGATATTCCAATGGTGTCTCATTTGTTCTCATCCTCAGACTCATGAGATCAACTAACTTCTTCTCATTAGTACCCGTATAGAAATATGAATGAAACTTCTGTTCTAGTTCTGCCCACATACCAATGGAATGAGCTGGTAGAGACGTGAACCATGTGAAAGCTGGTCCTGTAAGAGACAAAGGAAAATATCAGATTCTCCAAGCTTCACCTGAAGCAGCTTCTCCAAGCTGTATTAAGTATTGACTGACGTGCTCTATGGTACTAGTATCATCTTGACCAGAAAACTTAGTTAAATCTGTCGGAGGCTTCACCCTTGGAGGTAACGCCACTCTGTTGTACCATTCTGGATAAGGAGACTTGTATGAATAGGATTGATTCTTTGGCTTCAAGCCGAACTGATTTTGCATCATATCGGCCATCCTGTGCATCAAAACATCAATGCCTGGATCCTGATTTCCTTGTACTTGTACTCCAGAAGGCAATCCTGAAACACTTCTATACCTTGGATTTGGCATAGCATTGATAGCACTGTAATCAGTAAATTCTTGATACCCATCACCATACATATTCTTTTGCAATCTGTTTGATATTGGAGAAACTCTATAAGCCGAAGGTGGCACTTCCCCTGTGGTACCAAATGTCACCTGGCCATAGGTGGGATGTGATTGCTTTTCAGTATGAGTCAATCCACCTATATTTGAAGGCGATGCTACTTCTTTTCCAACAGGCCTCTCTTGATGCTTTGGAACATTGAAAAGCGTCGGCCCATTGAGTGGTCCAACATTTTCTTCAAAGTATTTATCAACCATTGGACCAAAAGTACTGATCATGATTGCCCGAAAGGTATTCAGAAAAGCTGTGTGATGGTTTGTCATGGTTTCTCCCATGGCTTTATAGATCAGGGCTGCCATCTTCTGAGCATCTTCCTCTTCAGTGTAATCAGTTTGATGCGGAAGAAGAACCCTTGGCATTGACTGCTTTTGAAACACTTTATTGCTCTTGTTTTTGGAAAAAGACATCAAACACTTCCGTTGGTATTGCTCACATGCTTGTAGCACTAAATCCTTGTAATTATCTGGCAATTCTGCCATGCTTACGTCCAGAACATGATCATTGTTGATCTCAGATGCCATCTTGAACTAGCAGACTGTCCCACCGAGCGTGCCAAAAAGTGTGTTGACACAAAATGTGACGTACTATGCCTCACACACAGCAAGCCGAAAAGCGTGGCTTCAATTGGGTTCCCGGGTGTTTCGTGATCCGGAAGCGTGCCAGTCAGTTTGACCTGAAAACTAACAAGGGATAAAACAATTAAATGTCAAACCGGAACATGTCGGGTAATACCGGACAGTTCCACATGTACGGCCCTGAAGCCACTTACAACGACATACGGCTATAGAGAGCTGTCTGCCAACAAATTCATAAACCATTCAGCTAATCGTAAGGTAAATGCATGTAAAGACCTAATTGCCGAATGCGTGTGCATGGAAGACACGTTTGAACAAGTGAAATTAATTATGAGTTAATGCATAACCAAGCTCGGCAATCCAACCGAATTGGGATCCATGAAGAAGGAACGTACAAATAAAAGCGATTAAACTAAACTAAAACCTGCATCTGCCGCACGATACCTAGTTTCGTTAAAGCTTAAACGTGATTAACATGCATGAACCCGCAACATGTGACAATCTAGATTAAGACAATTCGGCCACTATGAGCATGTTATCTATTTTGCAAGGGTAATATAAGAATAGACAATGATCGTTGAAGCACGAGTAAAACCACAAGAGAAAGAAGTCCGAACAATATCAATCTAGATTGGGCAGAAGTGTGTTACAAATATATAAGAGGTTTAAAACATGCAACACTGGATAACTTAATGAATCTATTTAGATTTGCCATATCTAATATAGAGCCGATAACTATCTCGCCTTCACTAAGCATATGAGTAAACGCCTGCCGCACGGTATCTACTCATAAACGAAGCATAAGCAAAGACTTCCTGATTGTCAAGCAAAGATCCGCCGCACGACCATTGAAAACAAACAAGACTGCTTGCACCATGTCTAAATCCACCGCATGATACTAAACATGATAACAAGGTTGTCGGAACTTACGGAGGTCGACGGATCGATGATTCCCCTCGAAGAACTCGACGACACGACAAGAGGACTCGAAAGTTGGCACGGGGCCGGTTGTATTGATTTGGTTGTGAACACCTCTTACAATGGTCGAGGGTCAACATTTATACCCTAGACAAAATGTGAGTCCTAAAGGACTACGATTTACAAAGGAACTTCTAAACAAACTTGGAAACTTACGATTCCTTACCCTAAACTTATAGATTCCTTTATTAATACAACTCTCATCTTTCCGATCGGTCTTGCCTGCCATCTTCTGTTTTCCCGAATGGAGTTACCGCCTTCCAGAATAACCGACCGCACAAGCATTTAGCCGACCGCTTGCATTGTTTGCCGAACACCCTTCTTCCCGCATGTGGGTCTACCTGTCATCTTCCAGAATCGACCAAAATCCAGTGTTAACAGTTCTAAAAACAGAGTATGCTGCACTTCAATTGCAAGAACCAGTGGGAATGTGGTGGAAGCACCATCGCACCACCTTCCCTCCAAATGCTCAGATTTCTTGGAGAGAGTTCGCTGAGGCCTTCCGTGGAGTCTATATTCCACCCGGGCTGACCAAAATGAAGTTGGGAGAGTTTCTGGCATTGAACCAGGGCACCAAAACCATGACGCAATATCTGCATGCCTTCAACAACTTATGTCGCTATGCTCCCGACATGGTTGACATAGATGCTAAAAGGATAGCCAGTTTTAAGAGGGGTCTCAATCCAAAAATGATGAAGCATGTTGGTACCAACAACCGCGTCAGATTCAATGACTTCATCAGCGACTGTCTGAAGCAGGAGAAGAATAACAACGCCAGCACCGCAGCCAAGACACGCAAGAGAGCCTTTGAAGGTGGGCCGTCTCAAGCTAGAGCACCTATGGGAGGTCGTCCTCCATATCGCCCATCGGCACCTGGCGCTAGATTTCGGCCACCTCAGCCAAGAAGCCAGAATTTCCGTGGACCTCAAAAGCCATACAAGATGGTAGTACAGCCCAACAAAGCAGCCGCAACTGCAGTACAAGGCAGTTCCAAGGGAGCTGTGGGATCTACCGGGACAGTAAGAGGACCCTGCTATAACTGTGATCAACCCGGTCATTTCTCGAGGTTTTGTCCGTACTCGTCTAAGAAGAAGCAGCAGACTTATAATGCTAGAGTGCATAGTACAACAGTGGATGAAATTCCAGAGGGAGAGCCCGTCACTGCTGGTAAGTTTCCTGTCAACGAAAACCCTGCAGTTGTTCTATTTGATTCTGGATCATCGCATTCTTTTATGAGTCAAGCATTTGCACAGAAATATGAACAACTATGCACAGAATTGGGTTATGGTTACCGTATAAGTTTAGCAGGGGCTGATGTTTTGACCAACCAGATGGTTCGAGGGGCAACCCTTGAATTAGGTAGCAGGAAGTTTTGAGTGAACTTAATAGTTATGCCTGGATTAGTTTTGGATGTCATTATAGGGATGAATTGGATGAAGGATTGGGGAGCAGTCATAGATACGGGAAGTCGAGTACTTACCCTTAAGGATCCCCTGGGTGAGGGTACTTTCCAAGTACCATTGCCTCGAAGAACAGACCTTATAAGTGTTACATGTGCTACGGCAGTTATTCCTATTCATCAGATTCCGGTAGTGTGTGAATTCCCAGACGTATTCCCGGATGAGCTACCTGGTCTTCCGCCAGATAGGGAGATTGAGTTTGGAATTGAGCTAGTCCCCGGAACAGCTCTGATTTCAAGGAGACCATATCAGATGCCTCCAGATGAGTTAGCTGAGCTGAAGAAGCAATTAGAAGATTTGTCAAAAAAGGGGTTTATTCGGCCAAGCAAGTCTGAATGGGGATGTCCCGCTTTATTTGTGAAAAAGAAGAAAGAGGGCACGTTGAGAATGTGCGTAGATTATAGGCCACTCAATGCTGTGACCATCAAGAATAAATATCCCTTGCCACATATTGATGTTCTGTTTGACCAATTATCCAAGGCCAAGGTGTTCTCAAAAATAGATTTGAGATCCGGTTATCATCAGATTAAGATTAGGCCATGGGATATACCAAAAACTGCATTCTCCACCAGATACGGGTTGTATGAGTATCTTGTCATGTCTTTTGGCTTGACGAATGCTCCCGCATACTTTATGTTTTTGATGAATACAGTTTTCATGCCAGAATTGGATAAGTTTGTGGTAGTATTCATCGATGACATTCTGGTGTACTCCGAGAACGAAAAAGATCATGAAGAGCATCTGAGAACTGTCTTGACCAGACTTAGAGATCATCAATTGTATGCTAAGTTTAGCAAATGCGAATTCTGGTTGAAGGAAGTTCCTTTCCTTGGTCACATTCTGTCAGAGAATGGGGTGTTAGTCGATCCAAGTAAGGTGCGAGAAGTTATGAATTGGAAAGCACCGACCACAGTTCCGGAGATTAGAAGTTTCCTAGGACTAGCCGGTTATTACCGTCGCTTTATACCAGATTTCTCAAAGATTGCCAAACCGATGACGAGTCTCCTACAGAAGGATCACAAGTTTGTGTGGACAGAAGAGTGTGAAGCAGCTTTCCACACTTTGCGGAAACTGTTGACCACTGCTCTTGTTCTAGCACAACCAGATATTGAGAAACCCTTTGATGTGTTTTGCGACGCATCGAAGACTGGATTGGGTTGTGTTCTTATGCAAGAAAGGAGAGTCATAGCTTATGCATCACGTCAATTGAGAAAGCACGAGGTCAACTATCCAACACATGATCTAGAACTTGCTGCAGTTGTGCACGCCCTAAAAATTTGGAGACATTACCTACTTGGTAATGTGTGCAATATTTTCACGGATCACAAGAGTCTTAAGTATATCTTTACCCAACCAGAGCTAAACATGAGACAGCGTAGATGGTTGGAATTGATCAAGGATTACAACTTGAATGTGCAATATCATCCTGGTAAAGCCAATGTAGTGGCAGATGCTTTGAGCAGAAAGTCACATTACTTGAATGTGCAACCATTACTTGAAGATGGATTCGATCTAATGCATCCTGCTGTGTTACATAGTATTCAGATTAGTTGCTCTTTGGAGAGTAAGATAATAGAAGGCCAGAAAACTGACAAGGGGGTATTCCACATCAAAGAGAAAATAAAAGAAAAGCCGTCTCAACACTTTAAAGTGGATGAACAGGGCGTGTTGTGGTTTGACAACCGTCTTGTGGTTCCCAAGGATCGAGAGCTTAGGAATAAGCTCATGGATGAAGCTCACCTTTCTAAGCTATCTATCCATCCCGGAAGTAGTAAGATGTATCAAGGACTAAGATCCCGCTATTGGTGGACCAAAATGAAGAAAGAAATTACAGCATATGTTGCCAGATGTGACATATGTTGTCGAGTGAAAGCCATTCACATGAAACCTGCTGGTATGTTGCAACCCTTATCAGTCCCTAGTTGGAAGTGGGACGATATCAGTATGGATTTTATCACGGGTTTGCCCACTACTCAAAAAGGACATGATTCGATATGGGTAATTGTGGATCGTCTTACCAAGACCGCTCATTTCTTGCCTGTCAAAACAGATTATCGACCACCTCAATATGCCGAGAGATATATCGCAGAAATTGTGAGGTTGCATGGAATACCAAAGACCATAGTGTCTGATAGAGGCTCACAGTTCACGGCTCATTTTGGGAACATTTACACAAAGGCTTAGGAACTAGTTTGATTCGTAGTACCGCTTATCATCCTCAGACAGATGGTCAGACTGAACGAGTAAATGCTGTTTTGGAGGATATGTTGAGAGCCTGTGTATTGTCTTCTAAGGGATCATGGGAGTCATGGTTACCGTTAGCTGAATTTTCTTATAATAATAGTTATCAAGAAAACATACAAGATACAGTGGGATCATCATGATGAGGGAGATGCAACTTGGGAAACAGGAGAGTATCTACAAAAAGCTTATGAAGAATTTTATAACAAATGGTTCATAACCCAAATCTCGGGACAAGATTTTTATAAGGGGGGAGGGCTGTAACACCCCTGGTGTTAGTCTTACCTAATTGCACTTGCATTTCCTGATCATGAGCATCATTCATCCATTCATAAGCATATATCACTTGAAACATGTGAAACATGATTATGAAACAAGAGTATCATTTCAAGTGTTTTCATCATTTCAGTACCTTTAGTGCTTGATTTTTGTATGACCAATCTATGGTATAGCTAAATATATTGTTAAACATCTTAGCTATGCTTAGAAAGTCATTAGGAACAATGTTCATGTTGATCATTTTGCCCAATTAAGATTTCAAATCATGGTTTGACTTGTTTTGACCCTAGGACTTTTTGGTTTGACTGTTCAAAAAGTACCACTTAGAATGTTTGCATGTCTAAGCAACCTAAAGCAAAGTTGTAGCAAATTATATGAGGAACAAAAAGTATTTTGTGACCAAGTCATGAAAATGTGCACAACATGCTCAAAATGGTCCCACAAGTCAGAATTTGGGTTGGTTTCAACACTTAGAAATTTCTAAGTTTAAATTCCAGTTTTCAGTTTCTTGAACACGACTTTGACACGATTTTACTCTCTATCCTTTGCGAATTAGACAGTGATCTTTACATAAGTTTTGTAGCTAGCATGTAGGTGTACAACTTTCGTTTTGATTTCTTTCGCTAACACTCAACGGATTAGGAGATCGAGCATCATCTTTTGGCGCTGTCAATCAGCCCTGTTGTTCTCTGAACCGAGCTACAGTGTTCCGGTTTCAGTCAGTCCATGGCCGACCGAGGTCAGGTGGTGGCCGCC